>NW_023416346.1:90878893-90989487 GCF_014108235.1 Myotis myotis
TTTTTTTTTTTATTCCAGATGAATTTTTTGGAAAGTTCATTCTAGGTCTGTAAAATAAGCCATTGGTATTTCAATGGAGAGTGCATTGAATCTATAGATTGCTTTGGGTAGTACAAACATTTGATGATTTGATTCTACAATCCATAAACACGGTATGTTTTTCATTGTTTATGTCTTCCTCTATCTCTTTTTTCAGTTTCCTTTAGTTTTGTGCGTCCAGATCTTTTTACCTCCTTAGTTAAATTTATTCCTAGGTATCTTAATTTTTTGGTGCGATGGTAAATGGGATTGCTTTTTCAGTCTCTCTTTCTGTAAGTTCACTATTGGTATGTAGAAATGTCATAGATTTCTCTGCATTAATTTGTATTCTGCTACATTGCTGAATTCATTTATTGAGTCTAATAATTTTTTATGGAGTTTTAGGTTTTCTATGTACAGTATCATGTCATCTACAAATAAGGACAGTTTTACTTCTTCTTTTCCTATTTGGTTGCCTTTAATTTCCTCTTCTGTCTGATCACTATGGCTAGCACTTTCAGTAATATGTTGAACAGGAGTGGTGAAAGTTGGCATCCCTGTCTTGTTCCTGTTCTTAGAGGAAATGTTTAGTTTTTGCCCACTGAATTTGATGATGGCTGTAAGTTTGTCATATAAGGCCTTAGTATGTTGAGGTATGTTCCCTCTATTCCAACTTTGATGAGAGTTTTTATGAAGAAAGGTGTTGGATTTTGTAAAATGCATTTTCTGCATCAATTGATATGATCATGTGGTTTTTGTCTTTCAATTTGTTTATGTGATGTATCACATTTATTGATTTGTGGAAACTGTACCAGACTTGTATCACTGGAATAAATCCCAGAAGCGGAGGACCGAATTAGTGAATTAGAAGACAGGGAAGCAAAACACACCCAAACTGAACTGCAATTGGAGAAAAATTAAAAGACAGGAGGGAGCCTAAGGGATTTATGGGACAACATGAAACAAAGCAACACGAATAATAGGAGTGCCAGAACAACAGGAAGCGGAACAAGGTATAGAAAACTTATTTGAAGAAATAATGTCAGAAAACTTGCCTAAGGTGGGGAAGAAAAAAAGTCACACAAGCACAGAGAGTCCCAAGAAAGATGAACCTGAAAAGGACCCACACCAAGACATATCATAATTACCATGGCAAATGTTCAGGACAAAGAGAGAAACTTACAGGCTGCAAGAGAGAGACGAAAAGTTACATACGAGGGATCTCCCATTAGATTATCAAATGATTTCTCAACAGAAACACATCAGGCCAGAAAAGAATGGATGGAAATTTACGAAGTGATGCAAAGCAAGGGACTTAATCCAAGAATACTCTATCCAGCAAGGCTATCATTCAAACTTGAAGGGGAAATAAGAAGCTTCACAGACAAAAAAAAGGCTAAGGGAGTTTATTACCACCAAGCCCACAATGCAAGAAATGCTAAAGGGACTGGTGTAAAAAGAAGAACTAAAAAGTTAAGAAAGAAAACAGGCACAGTCCAGAGAACCAAGATGGTGGCATAGGTTAACGCCGGAGTTTGCTGCCTTGAACAACTACTTCAAAAGTGAAACTAAAAGACGGAAGGGACATCACCCAGAACCACAGGAATGCTGGCTGAGTGGAAGTCCTACAACTAGGAGGAAAGAGAAACGCATACGGACACTCAGAGGAGGTGCAGTGCTGAAGTCAAATTCTGAGGTGCGGAGTGCGCGGAGTGGGCTGGCGGCGGAGGGCGCGGTTGTTGTTTTCAATCAGGAGGGAGTCGCAGACTCTGAGCTCCAGATACGGGCGAGTCTTTAGGAACCCAGACTCAAACGGGAGAAGCGGGGCTGTCTGGCTTCAGTCAGAGCGAGTGCAGCTTTCTCTCCGAGCTTTGCAGCGGGTGCTGGGACTCAGAGAGGCAGAGCCCTTGGGGACAGGACTGAGAGCCGCCATAACTGCTCTCTCCGGCCCACCCTGTTGATCCTGTGCGACCCGCCCCGCCCATGCCCTGCACAGAGGCATTTGCCGGATAGCCTCAGGCAAAGGCTAGATTAGCACCTCCCTAGAGGACAGAAGTTCTCTCACTGCTGACACAGCTGATTCTCATAGCCACTTGGCCTGGAGGTCAAACCCTCCCTGGTATTAGCTACAACAAGGTTTAACTATAAGACTGCGAACAAAGACCACGAGGGGGTGCACCAAGGAAGCATAACAAAATGCGGAGACAAGAAACAGGACAAAATTGTCAATGGAAGATATAGAGTTCAGAACCACACTTTTAAGGTCTCTCAAGAACTGTTTAGAAGCCGCCGATAAACTTAATGAGATCTAAAAGAAAACTAATGAGACCCTCGATGTTATATTGGGGAACCAACTAGAAATTAAGCATACACTGACTGAAATAAAGAATATTATACAGACTCCCGACAGCAGACCAGAGGAGTGCAAGAATCAAGTCAATGATTTGAAATGCGAGGAAGCAAAAAACACCCAACCGGAAAAGCAAAATGAAAAAGAATCCAAAAATGCGAGGATAGTGTAAGGAGCCTCTGGGACAGCTTCAAGCGTACCAACATCAGAATTATAGGGGTGCCAGAAGATGAGAGAGACCAAGATATAGAAAACCTATTTGAAGAAATAATGACAGAAAACTTCCCCACCTGGTGAAAGAAATGGACTTACAGGTCCAAGAAGCGCGGAGAACCCCAAACAAAAGGAATCCAAAGAGGACCACACCAAGACACATCATAATTAAACTGCCAAGAGCAAAAGATAAAGAGAGACTCTTAAAAACAGCAAGAGAAAGAAACTCAGTTACCTACAAGGGAATACCCATACGACTGTCAGCTGATTTCTCAACAGAAACTTTGCAGGCCAGAAGGGAGTGGCAAGAAATAGTCAAAGTGATGAATACCAAGAACCTACAACCAAGATTACTTTATCCAGCAAAGCTATCATTCAGAATTGAAGGTCAGATAAAGAGCTTCACAGATAAGGAAAAGCTAAAGGAGTTCATCACCACCAACCAGGATTATATGAAATGCTGAAAGGTATCCTTTAAGAAGAGGAAGAGGAAGAAAAAGGTAAAGATACAAATTATGAACAACAAATATGCATCTATCAACAAGTGAATCTAAGAATTAAGTGAATAAATAATCTGATGAACAGAATGAACTGGTGATTATAATAGAATCAGGGACATAGAAAGGGAATGGACTGACTATTCTTGGGGGGGGAAGGGGTGTGGGAGATGCGGGAAGAGACTGGACAAAAATCGTGCACCTATGGATGAGGACAGTGGGTGGGTAGTGAGTGCGGAGGGTGGGGCGGGAACTGGGAGGAGGGGAGTTATGGGGGGGAAAAAAGAGGAACAAATGTAATAATCTGAACAATAAAGATTTAATTAAAAAATAAATAAATAAATAAAATAAAATAAAAAGAAAACAGGCACAAAAAAATAGAAATGGCTACAAACAAGTACCTTTCGATAATAACTTTAAACGTAAATGGACTAAATGCTCTAATCAAAAGACATCGAGTGGCTGAATGGATAAAAAACATGACCCATACATTTGCTGTCTACAAGTGACCCACCTCAGAATAAGGAACTCACACAGACTGAGAGTGAAGGGATGGAAAAATATCTTTCAGGCAAATGGAAATGGAAAAAAAAAAGCTGGGGTAGCAATACTTATATCGGACAAAATAGACCAGTGATGGCGAACCTTTTGAGCTCGGCGTGTCAGAACTTTGAAAAATCTTAACTTAACTCTGGAGCAGTGTCACATATAGAAATTTTTTGATATTCGCAACCATAGTAAAACAAAGTCTTATATTTTTGATATTTATTTAAATATGTAAATGCCATTTAACAAAAAAAAATCAACCAAAAAAATGAGTTTGCGTGTCACCTCTGACACACGTGTCATAGGTCGCTATCACTGAAATAGACCTCAAAGTGAAGGCCATAATAAGAGATAAGGAAGGCCACTTCATAATACTAAAGGGATCGATACAACAAAAGGATATAACCCTGATAAACATATATGCGCCCAATGCAGGAGTACCCAAACACATAAAAACAAAAAACTCCTGGAAGATATCAAGGGAGAGATCTACAACAATACAATCATAGGAGGGGACTTCAGTATGCCACTGACATCACTGGATAAATCCTCTAGAAAAAATATCAGCAAAGAAACAGCAATCCTAAATGACTCACTAGATCAGATGGACTTAATTGACATCTTCAGAACATTTCACCTCAAAGCCACTGATATACGTTCTTCTCAAGTGAACATGGGACATTTTCAAAAATAGACCACATATTGGGTCACAGGCAAAGTCTCCCCAAATTCAAAAAGATTGAAATCATACCAAGCATCTTCTCAGACAACAATGGCATAATAGTATAAATAAACTACAATAAAAACAACCCAAAACACTCAAACACTTGGAAGCTGAATAGCATGCTATTAAATATTGATTGGATTATCAATGAGATCAAAGAAGAAATTAAAAACATTCTGGAAACTAATGACAATGAAAACACAACAATCTAAAACCTACGGGACACAATGAAAGCAGCCCTGAGAGGGAAGGTTATAGCTCTACAGGCCTACCTCAACAAACAAGAAAAAATGGTAGTAAATCATCTAAGTCTACATCTCAAAGAATTAGAAAGAGAGCAATAAGAAAAGCCCAGAGTGAGCAGAAGGAAGGAATAATAAAGATTAGAGCAGAAATAAATGACATAGAGACCAAAAAAAAAAAAAAATACATAAAATCAATGAAACCAAGAGCTGGTTCTTTGAAAGGATAAACAAGATTGATGAACCTCTAGTCAGGCTCACCAAGAAGCAAAGAGAGAGTACCAAAATAAAGAAAATCTGAAATGATAAAGGCGAAATAAAAACAGGCCCCACAGAAATACAAAGGATTGTTAAAAAATACTGTGAACAACTCTACTCCAACAAACTAGACAACCTAGAGGAAATGGACATATTCCTAGAAAAATACAACATTCCAAAAGTCAATCAGGAAGAATCTAAAAATCTCAGTTGGCTGATAACTATTTAAGAAATTGAAGCAGTCATGAAAAAGCTTCCAGCAAACAAAAACCCGGGGCCAAATGGCTTCACAGGGGAATTTTATCAAACATTCAAGTAAGAATTAAAACCTATATTTCTCAGACTATTCCAAAAAATTCAAGAGGAAGGAACACTTCCAATCTCATTCTATGAAGGCAGCATTACCCTAATACCAAAACCAGATAAAGACAACACAATGAAAGAGAATTACAGGCCGATATCCCTCATGAACATAGATGCCAAAATCCTCAACATAATCCTAGCAAATCAGATCCAGCATTACCTCAGAAAGATCATATACCATGACCAAGTAGGATTTAACCCAGGGATGCAAGGATGGTACAATATCTGCAAATCAATAAACGTGATCCATCACATAAACAAATTGAGAGGAAAAAATCACATAGTCATATCAATTGATGCAGAAAAAGCATTTGACAATATCCAACACCCATTTTTGATAAAAACTCTCAGCAAGGTGGGAATAGAAGTATCATACCTCAACATAATAAAAGCCTTATATGACAAACCCACACCCAACATCATACTCAATGGACAAAAACTAAAACCATTTCGGGACAACAGGGAGGATTGCCTCGCAGATGGCTGCTGACGGGAAGTCAGACTGCAAGACAGTGTGAGTGTGAGAGAACAAAAGAAGAGTGTGTGGACGTACCGAGAGTATAAATTTGTGGGTGAGCGATAGCTATACTCCAGGGGACTGTTGGAGACTGCTGGATTGGGCTCCCCTAACCAGGCAGCCTCCACTGCTGCTGAAATCTCTCCCGGAGCAGCCAGCTCTGCGTGGAGCAGCCAGCTCTGCCGCGGAGACCGCGCCATCTTGAGTGGCTGATATTAGAAGCATATACATCCAGACACCCGGCAACCACGGCACCCAGGGACCAACTATGAAGCCAGGAACACCGGATCACAAGCAGAGAGAATACGTGGACTCAGACGAGCCCTCCTCCTCCTCACGGAAAGGGAAGATTTCACCTAGATAGAGGTGCGGTTTGTAATTCAGGTTGGAGAGAGGAACGCGTGCAGGGGAAATCTGCACTCCACAAAGTCCGCGGCCCTTAGGGCCAGAGTGATCCCGAGTGTGGAAGGGGTCCCACAGGGCTGATAGCAGAAAGGATCTCTAAAAATCAGCCCATAGCTGCACTGGGTGCAAAAAGGCAGCCTCGGACTTTGCCAGTGTGCCGGCTGCTTAGTGCCAGGGGAGAGAAGACGTGCAGAAGAGACTTTGGGAGAATTGAACACAGAGCTGGACAGTGGAGGGTTGCAAGCTCACACACCTACCCTGGCTCTTTCTTTTTCTCCTTAAATTTTTGCTTTTGACTAATAAACCCAATACATAGGATCACCCAGTTGGGGTCACTCACAGAGACTGCAGGGGAAAGTTGTGTTTGTGGAACCTGGGAATCAGAGCGAGGAGTAACGATCAAGGAACCAGCTCTGGGGCAGTCAACTCTCTCAAACCAGTATTAAGTGTGATGGGGAAAACAAAACCTAAATACTGGCTAAAGAGGACTTATAGCCTCGGAGGTCAATCCAGAAACACTGCCAACCAGAGGCTGAACCACGAACTGACTCTTCTGTAAACACAAATGAAGGCAGACTGGGAAACAAAGAAATACTGCCTGCTTTAAAATCAGGGCGGTGGTTTACAGCACAGAGGAACAGTGTATCGCAGGGAACTTCAACACTCTCCTGAATACCTGACAGGACTAAGGCGTGCCAAACAGAAGAGTAGAGGAATTGAAGGACCTTCACTACTGCACATTTTTATTTTTTGCACCTTTTACTTAAGCAACTAATTTTTTTTTCTTATTTCGTCATCTGATTTTACCTTTTTAAATACCACATTTTTATTTTTAACCAGGATTATTACTACTACCATTTTTCCTTTTTTTTAAAGTGTCATTTTATTTTCTCTTTATTTTATTTTGGGATTAGTGTTCTATATTCTATTTTCATCTTTCATTTAGCATCATTTTACGCTATCTCAACTTTATGCCAAAACTCTCTTCTCACTTTTCCCCTTTTGTTGTCCTGTTTCTCTTATTTTATTCCTGCTTTAAATATTCCCTATTCCTTCTTTTTGCCCCCTGTTAAAATTTCACCCTACTAATATATCTAATTTCCAATCCCCTGTTCTAAGTCCATATACACCTCTCTCTACTCTTTCTTCACTATCCAAATTTTTCTTTCTCTCTGTCGTTTTGTTGTTGTTTACTTGACTGTTGATTATATTGGTTTTTTTTATGCTTGTTTGTGAGATTGTTTTGCTTTTTCTTTTTATTTTTTTTTTGTTGTTTTTTTTCCTGGTTATTTTTTGCTTCAGTTTTCACTTGCTTCGCTTGATATTTGTTGTTGTTTATAGTTTGCATTCATATCTAGGTATCTGTTGCTGAAAGTGGTTGGGATTAGTGGCTGTTCTATTAGAGTTTTAACCCCATATAAATAGTTTCTTCCCCTCTTCTATTTCATTCTATTTCTTTTTCTCTTACTTTTTTTCCTTTTCCCAATTTCATTTTTTCACTCCTTTTCTTCTTTTTTCTTTTTCTTTTCTTCTTTCTTCCTTATCCCCTAATTCTCTTTTCTCTGGTGGTCAGCTTTATTTGGGGTTATTAGTATCTGAATACATTTGTGTTCAGTGCCTTGTGAATTGTGCCTTGTTATGCTCTATTTTCTGCCTTTAAATCAATGCAACAGAGAGATAACTACATAGCCAAATACATAGAGAAGAGATAACATGGGAAGACAAAAAAAAAAAACAACAAGAAAAAACAGCCCGCATATGAAAGAAAAACAGGCATCACCAGAAAAGGAAGTAAACGAAATGTAAGCAAAGGAGTAAAGCAACTTGTCAGAGAAACAATTCAGAGAAATGGTCATAAGGTGGATGAAAAGAATGGAAGACAAATTCAACAATATGTGTAGAACGAAGAGGAAATGAAGAAGGACCAAGAAGAAATGAAAAATGACATCATATAAAGAACTCTAAAGAAAGCATCAACAGTAGGCTAAAAGAAGCAGAAGACAGGATCAGTGAGCTAGAAGACAACGTAGGAAAAAATACCCAAGCAGAGCAGCTTCTAGAAAAAAAATTAAAAAGCATGAGGAGAGCCAAAGAGAACTTTGGGACAACACAAAACAAAACAAAATCCACATAATAGGGGAGCCAGAAAGAGAGAAAACTGAGCAAGGAATAGAAAACCTGTTTGAAAAAATAATGACAGAAAACTTCCCTGATATAGGGAAGAAAAAACTCACACAAATACAAGAAGCCCACAGAGTCCCAAACAAAATGAACCCCAAAAAACCGATGCCAAGGCACATTATAATTAAATAGGCAAACACCAACGACAAAGCAAGAATCTTAAAAGTGGCCAGAGAGAGACAGAAAGTTACCTACAAAGGATCCCCGATCAGACTTGCGACTGATTTCTCAAAAGAAACATATCAGGCAAGAAGGGAATGGAATGAAATATACAAAATCAAGCAAAGGAAGGCTCTGAATCCAAGAATACTGTACCCAGCAAGGCTATCAATCAAGATTGAGGGTGAAATAAGGAGCTTCACAGACAAAAAGGGAATACAGGAGTTTATTACCACCAAACCAGCAATGCAAGAAATGCTAAAGGGACTGCTGTAAAAAGAAAAAATAGGAAATGAAGAAGGAACACAGGGGTAAAGATTAAAAATGGCGACAAACAAGTACCTTTCATAATAACTTTAAGTGTAAATGGATTAAATGCCCAAATCGAAAGACATAGGGTAACTGAGTGGATAAGAAAACATGACCCATATATCTGCTGTATACAGGAAACCCACCTCAGAAAAAAAGACGCACAAAGACTGATGGCGAAGGGATGGAAAAAGGTTTTTCATGCAAATGGAAATGAAAAAAAAGCTGGGGTAGCAATACTTATATCTGACAAATTAGATCTCAAAGTGAAGGACATAAAAAGAGATAAGGAAGGCCACTACATAATACTAAAGGGAGCAATCCAACAAGAAGAAATAACTTTGGTAAACATATAGGAGCCCCCAAATACATAAGAAAACTTTTGGAGGGGATCAAGGGAGAGATTGACAGCAATACAATCATAGTAGGGAACTTTAATACCCCACCATCACCATTGGACAAATCCTCTAAACAAAAAATCAGCAAAGAAACATCAATCCTAAATGATTCACTAGATCAGATGGACTTAATTGACATCTTCAGAACATTTCACACCAAAGCCAGAGAATATGCATTCTTCTCAAGTGCACATGGGTCATTTTCAAAGATAGGCCATATATTGGGTCACAGGCAAAGTCTCTTCAAATTCAAGAAGATAGGAATCATATCAAGCATCTTCTCAGATCACAATGGCATCAAACTGGAAATCAACTACAATAAAATCAATCCCCAAAAAATCAAACACGTGGAGAGTAATAGCATGCTATTAAACAATGACTGGGTTACCACAGAGATAAAAGAAGAAATAAAAAACCATCATGGCAACAAATGACAATGAAAACACGACAATCCAAAACCTATGGGACACAGTGAAACCAGTCTTGAGAGGGAAGTTCATAGCTCTACAACCCTACTGCAAAAAACAAGAAACAATGATAATAAATCACCTAACACTACAACTCAAAGAGTCAGAAAGAGAGCAACAAGAAAAGCCCAGTATAAGCAGAAGGAAGGAAATAATAAAGATCAGAGTGGAGAAAAATGATATAGAGACCAAAAAACAATACAAAACATAAACAAAGACAAGAGCTGGTTCTTTGAAAGGATAAACAAGATTGATGAACCTCTAGCCAGGCTCACCAAGAAGCAAAGAGAGAGGACCCAAATAAACAAAATCAGAAATGTAAGAGGAGAAATAACAACAGACACCACAGAAATACAAAGGATTGTTAAAAAATACTATGAACAACACTACTCCAACAAACTAGACAACCTAGAGGAAATGGACATATTCCTAGAAAAATACAACATTCCAAAAGTCAATCAGGAAGAATCTAAAAATCTCAATAGGCCAATAACTATGGAAGAAATTGAAGCAGTCATCAAAAAGCTTCCAACAAACAACACCCAGGGGCCAGACGGCTTTATAGGGGAGTTTTACCAAACATTAAAGGAAGAAATAAAACCTATCCTCCTCAGGCTATTCCAAAAAATTCAAGAGGAAGGAACACTTCAAAGCTGATTCTATGAAGGCAGCATCACCCTAATACCAAAACCAGGTAAAGACAACACAATGAAAGACAATTACAGGCCAATATCCCTCATGAGCATAGATGCTAAAATCCTCAACAGAATCCTAGCAAATCAAATCCAGTAGTACATCAGAAAGATCATAAATCATAACCAAGTAGGATTTATCCCAGGGATGCAAGGAGGGTACAATATCCGCAAATCAATAAATGTAATATATCACATAAACAAATCGAGAGATAAAAACCACATAGTCATATCAATTCATGCAGATAAAGCATTGGACAAAATCCAACACCCATTTTTGAAAAAAACTCTCAGAAAACCGGGAATACAAGGATCATATCTCAACATGATAAAAGCCATATATGACAAATCCACAGCCAACATCATACTCAATGGGTAAAAACTAACACCATTTCCCCTAAGAACAGGAACAAGACAGGGATGCCCACTCTCACCACTCCTGTTCGACATAGTACTGGAAGTATTAGCCATTGTGATTAGACAAGAAGAAGAAATAAAAGGCATCCAAATTGGAAATGAACAAGTAAAATTGTCCTTATTCGCAGATGTCATGATATTGTACATAAAAAACCCTAAGGACTCCATTAAAAAACTATTATACTTAATAAATGAATTTGGCAATGTAGCAGGATACAAAATTAATGTCAAGAAATCTATGGCATTTCTATACACCAATAATGAACTTACATAAAGAGATACTAAAAAAGCAATCCCATTTACCATCACACCAAAAAAATTAAGATACCTAGGAATAAACTTAACTAAAGAGGTAAAAGACCTCTACTCAGAAAACTACAGGACGTTGAAAAAAGAGATAGAGGAAGAGATAAACAGATGGAAGAACATACCATGTTCATGGATTGGTAGAATCAACATCATTAAAATGTCCATACTACTCAAAGCAATCAATAAATTCAACGCACTCTCCATTAAAATACCAACGACCTATTTAACAGACCTAGAATGAACTCCCCCAAAATTCATCTGGAATAAAAAAAGACCCCGAATAGCTGCAGCTATTCTGAGAAAGAAGAACAAAGAAGGTGGGATATCAATACCTGATATCAAGCTGCATTACAAAGCCACTGTTCTCAAAACTGTCTGGTACTGGCACAAGAACAGACATATAGATCAATGAAATAGAATAGAGAGCCCATAAATTAACCTGAACAAATATGCTCAATATTTGATAAAGGAGGCAAGAACATACAATGGAGTCAAGACAGTCTCTTCAATAAATGATATTGGGAAAATTGGACAGATACATGCAAAAAAATGGAACTGGACCACCAACATACACCATAAACAAAAATAACCTCAAAATGAATAATGGACTTCAATGAAGATGGGAAACCATAAAAATACTAGAGAAATCCAAAGGCAACAAATTCTCAGATATATGCCGAAGCAATTTCTTCACCAATACAGTTCCTAGGGCATTGGAAACTAAAGAGAAAATAAACAAATGGGACTACATCAAAATAAAAAGCTTCGGCGCAGCAAAAGAAACCATCAACAAAAAAAAACAAGAAAGCCCACTGCATAGGAGAACATATTTGCCAATGTTATCACTGATAGAGGTTTAATCTCCAACATTTACACGAATTCATACAACTAAACAAAAGAAAGATAAGCCAATAAAAAGTGGGCAAAGGACCGCAATAGATACTTTTCAAAAGAGGACATTCAGAAAGCCAAGAGACATATGAAAACATGCTCAAAGTCACTAATCATCCAAGAAGTACAAATCAAAACAACAATGAAGTACCATCTCACACCTGACAGAATGGCTGACATCAACAAATCAACAAATGAGAAGTGTTGGAGAGGATCCGGAGAAAAGGGAACACAAGTGCACTGCTGGTGGGAATGCAGACTGGTGCAGCCACTATGGAAGACAGTATGGAGTTTCCTCAAAAAGTTAAAAATGGAACTCCCATTTGACCCAGTGATCCCACATCTAGGAATACATCCCAAGACACCAGAAACACCAATCAGAAAGGATATATGCATCCCTATGTTCATAGCAGCACAATTTACCATAGCTAATATTTAGAAATAGCCTAAGTGCCCAGCAGCAGATGAATGGATTAGAAAACTGTGGTACATCTACACCAGTGATTCCCAAAGTGGGCGCTACCACACCCTGGTGGGCGCTGCAACGATCCAGGGGGGCAGTGATGTCCACAGGTGCATTTGTTTTAACTTTTTTTGTATTACCTTTCTATTCTGAGTTCAAGAAATAGTTTCATAATTTCAAACTTCAATGTTTCTAATTTACACCTTTCTTTACTATATTTTACGAAAAAGTTAGAAACATTAATACATATATCTTTCTGTTTAATTGCTATTAAAATTTGAAAAAAAATAATTTCCAGGGGGCGCTGAGTAATATTTTTTCTGGAAAGGGGGTGGTAGGCCAAATAAGTTTGGGAACCACTGATCTACACAATGGAATACTATGCTGCTGTAAAAAGATAGAATTCTTGCTATTTGCAACGGCATGGATGGAACTGGAGAGCATTATGCTAAGTGAAATAAGCCAGTCAGTGAAAGAAAAATACCACATGATCTCACTCATTTATGGATAATAAAGTCCATTATACTGATGAACAAAAATAGATACAGAAGCAGAGCAGCATCAAACAGACTGTCAAACTACAGTAGGAATTTTGGGGAGGGTGGGGCGGATAAGAGATCAACCAAAGGACTTGTATGCATGCATATAAGCATAACCAATGACATAAGACACTGAGGGTAGGGGAGGCTGGGGAAGGTCAAGGAGCAAAAAAAGGAGACAATGTACTACTCTTTGTAATATTTTAAGCAATAAAAAAAAAACCATTTCACATAAGAACAGGAACAAGACAGGGATGCCCACTCTCACCACTCCTGTTGGACATAGTACTGGAAGTATTAGCCATTGTGATGAGACAAGAAGAAGAAATAAAAGGCATCCAAATTTGAAAAGAAGAAATAAAACTGTCCTTATTCGCAGATGACATGATATTGTACAAAAAAAACCATAAAGACTCCATCAAGAAAACTAATATACTTAAGAAATGAATTCGGCAATATAACAGGATATAAAATTAATGCCAAGAAATCTATGGCATTTCTATACACCAATAATGAAATTACAGAAAAAGAGACTGAAAGAGCAACCCCATTTACCATCGCACCAAAAAAATTAAGATACCTAGGAATAAACTTAACTAAAGAGGTAAAAGACCTCTCTACTCAGAAAACTACTGGAAGTTGAAAACAGAGATAGAGAAAGACATAAACAGATGGAAGAACATACCATGCTCTTGGATTGGTAGAATTAACATCATTAAAATGTCCATACTACTCAAAGCAATCAATAAATTCAACACTCTCTCCATTAAAATACCAACGGCATATTTCACAGACCTAGAACGAACTCTCCAAAAATTCATCTGGAATAAAAAAAGACCCCGAATAGCTGCAGTGATCCAGAGAAAGAAGAGCAAAGTAGGTAGGTTCTTAATATCAGATAGCAAGCTGTATTACAAAGCCACTGTTCTCAAAACTGTCTGGTACTGGCACAAGAACAGACATATAGATCAAGGGAATAGAATAGAGAGCCCATAAATCGACCTGAAGCAATATGCTCAATTAATATTTGACAAAGGAGGCAAGAACATACAATGGAGTCAAGACAGTCTCTTCAATAAATGTGTTGGGAAAATTGGACAGATACATGCAAAAAAAATGAAACTAGACCACCAACTTATACCATACACAAAAACTCAAAATGGATAAAGGACTTAAATGTAAGACGGGAAACCATAAAAATACTGGAGAAATCCAAAGGCAACAGAATCTCAGATATATGCCGAAGCAATTTCTTCACCGATACAGCTAATAGGGCATTGGAAACGAAAGAGAAAATAAACAAATGGGACTACATCAAAATAAAAATCTTCTGTACAGAAAAAGAAACCATCAATAAAACAACAAGAAAGCCCACTGCATGGGATAACATATTTGCCAATATTATCATCGAAAAGGGTTTAATCTCCAATATGTATAGGGAACTCATACAACTTAACAAAAGGAAGATTAAACAATCCAATCAAAAAATGGGCAAAGGACCTAAATAGATACTTTTCAAAAGAGGACATTCAGAAAGCCAAGAGACATATGAAAACATGCTCAAAGTCACTAATCATCCAAGAGGTGTAAATCAAAAGAACAATGAGGTACCATCCCACACCTGACAAAATGGCTATCATCAACAAATCAACAAATGAGAAGTGCTGGAGAGGATCCGGAGAAAAGGGAACACTGGTGCATTGCTGGTGGGAATGCAGACTGGTGCAGCCACTATGGAAGACAGTATGGAGTTTCCTCAAAAAGTTAAAAATTGAACTTCCATTTGATCCAGTGATCCCACATCTAGGAATACATCTCAAGACACCAGAAACACCAATCAGAAAGGATATATGCATCGCTATGTTCATAGCAGCGCAATTTACCATAGCTAATATTTGGAAACAGCCTAAGTACCCAGCAGCAGATGAATGGATTAGAAAACTGTGGTACATCTACACAATGGAATACTATGCTGCTGTAAAAAGAAGGAATTCTTACCATTTGAAATGGCATGGATGGAACTGGAGAGCATTATGCTAAGTGAAATAAGCCAGTCAATGAAAGAAAAATACCACATGATCTCACTCATTTATGGATAATAAAGACCATTAAAAACTGATGAAAAAAATAGATACAGAGGCAGAGCAGTACCGAACAAAATGTCAAACTACAGCGGGAAGCCGAGGAAGGGTGGGGGTTATAAGAGATCAACCAAAAGGCTTGTATGCATGCCCATAAGTATAACTAATGGACACAAGACACTGGGGGTAGGGGAGGCCAGGGAAATGTCAAGGGGGGAAAAAGAGACATATATAATACACTTTGTAATACTTTAAGCAATGAAATAAAATTTAAAAAATTAATTCAGTCAAAAAATAAAGTATTACAAATAGTGGTACATGTGTAACCTTTTTTTTCCCCATTGACCTTCCCCTGGCCTTCCCTACCCCCAGGAACATTCCATGGTATTTTTTATTGTAGTTATATCACTTTAGTTTTTCAATTTTTGTATAGGTTGTTGATTTTCTCATCCATCCAGCGTATGAATTGTATGACCATTACTATGAATTCTTTTTCTGTCATTTTGCATGCCTCCATTTCAGTTATTTCCTTTCTTGGTGATTCCCCCTTTTTTCCCCTCTGGGTATATTTTGGTGTCTCCCCATTCTATCACCAGAAGGTTCAAATGCGGAGTTGCAGAGGCCTGGGCCGTGTACTTTCGGAGCTTCACACCACCAGAGTGTCACTGAAGAGCTCCAACACCAAGACATGTGGCTGCTGTGGGTTAGTGAGAGCTCACCCAGGATCAGAGTCACTGGTGCTCAGTGCAGTCTCACACGTGTACCTAATATTAGGAACCCAGCCTGTGCCATGATGACAAAGAGACCCCACTGGCATGTGGCAAAAATAAGAGTTTCCTAGAGTGTGTCAGGAGTCAGAGTCCCACTGTGTCCATGTCAAGAATCGAGTATTGGTGTCTCTGTTGATTGGTCCACCTCACGCTGAGAATCAGAGTCCCTGTGTGCGCATGCACTGGAAATTGGAGTCACTGGCTCTTAGTGTGCATGCACTGGGAATCAGGGATCCCAGGCTCACATGATGAGAAACAGAGTCAAGTCACTGGTGCTCAGTGCTGCTTCTCATGCAGAGAATCAGGGTTCCCGGTCTGCTTGGGGTACCAGGTTGCTCAGCTGTTCTGTGTCAGCAGGAGGTCCACTCCTGCACTGTGGAAAACAGACTTCCATCTGCGCTTGCCAAGAAACAAAGTCAGGTGTCACTGCTGCTCTAGGTAGGTATGGGGTCTGGCCACGAGAGTGCACTCTGCTGGAAACAGATTCCAGGCTCAAATTCAGGCAGTCAAGCTGGAGCCATCTTGTGTGGGTGTGAGGTCTGGTCACGAGATTGTGCTCTGTGGGAAACAGATTTCCAGTGTCCGCGTGCCCAGGCTCAATTTCAGGCAGTGGAGCTGGAGTCACCCTGTGTGGGCATGGGGTCTGGTTGCATGATTGCGCTCAGTGGGAAACAGATTCCCAGTGTCCATGTCTCAGGCTCAAATTCAGGCAGAGGAGCTGGAGCCTCCCTGTGTGGGCAGGAGACCTGCTTGTGGAGGGCATGTTCAGCAGTTTATATGGTGCTGCAGCAAGCCTGTGGGGAGGAGGATGGTTCTGTGACTCACAGAAATCTGCAGCTGGGATATCTGGATTCTTGGTGTCTGTGGATCTTTAGCTGTGGTCACAGGTCTTTGTCCCTAGTGGCTAGAGCAGTGATGGCGAACCTATGACATGCGTGTCAGAGGTGACACGTGAACTCATTTTTTTGGTTGATTTTTCTTTGTTAAATGACATTTAAATATATAAAATAAATATCAAAAATATAAGTGTTTTACTATAGTTGCAAATATCAAAAACTTTCTATATGTGACATGGCACCAGAGTTAAGTTAGGGTTTTTCAAAATGCTGACACGCTGAGCTCAAAAGGTTCGCCATCACTGGGCTAGAGGGTCTCAGTTTGCGTCTGAGTCCAGATTGGGTGGTGGTGAGGCTAGGATCCTAGTTCTGTTTTTCAAGATGGTGTGGTCTCTGTGCCTGTGCTGACCACCCCTGGAGTGTCCACGGTGTCAGCAGGGTTTCACCATCTAAGAATGCCCGGTTTGGCAGCCCCTTGGAAGACCTGCAGGATCTAACTGTTCCTAGCTCACACACACACACACACACACACACACACACACACACACACACACCACATCCACACACTCCTCTATCACTCCTTCACTCTCTCACACACTGTCCCTCCCTACCTTCTTGCCGGTCGCCATCTTTTTACCCCCTCTGATCCTTATTATTTCTTCTGAGGTTTTTTTGTTACTCCTTTTCTAATTATTTAAGTGGTAGTGTTAGATAAATTATTACAAGTTTGTTTTTGTTTTTTGAGGCAAGTTTGTAGTGCTATGAATTTTCACTGAATTTGGATTGTTGTGTTTTCATTGTCATTCGTTTCCAGAATATTTTTAATTTCTTCTTTTATCTCTTTGGTAACTCATTGTTTATTAGCATGCTATTTAGCCTCCATGTGTTTGATTGCTTTTGAGTATTTTTATTGTAGTTTATTTCTAATTTTATGCCATTGTGATCAGAGAAGATGCTCGATATGATTTCAATCTTCTTGAATTTGTAGAGACTTAGCCTGTGTCCAAACATGTAATCTATGTTTGAAAATGTCCCATGTGCACTTAAGAAGAATGTATATTCCATAACTTTGGGGTGAAATGTTCTGAAGATGTCAATTATTTCCATATGATCGACTGTGCCATTTATGATTGCTGTTTCCTTTTGATGTTTTATCCAGAAGATTTATCCAGTGATGTTAATGTAATATTAAAGTCCCCTACTATGAGTGTATTGCAGTAGACCTCTTCCTTGATATCTTCCAGAAGTTTGCGTGCGTGTGTGTGTGTGTTTGAATGATCCAGTATTGGGTGCATGTATGTTTATCAGAGTTATATCCTCTTGTTTTATCAGTTCCTTTAGTATTATGAAGAGGCCTTCCCTATATCTTATTATGGTCTTCACTTTGAGGCCTACTAATTCAGATAAAAGTATTGCTGCTCCAGGTTTTTTTTTCCATTTCCATTTGCCTGAAGAATTTTCTTCACCCCTTCACTCTCAGTCTGTGTGAGTCCTTTGTTCAGAGGTGGGTCTCTTGTAGAAAGCATATATATGGATCATGTTTTGTTATCCATTCATCTACCTTATGTCTTTTTAAAAATATATTTTATTAATTTTTACAGAGAAGGGAGAGGGACAGAGAATCAGAAATCGATGAGAGAGAAACATCGATCAGCTGCCTCCTGCACAGCCCCCACTGGGGATGTGCCTGCAACCACACTACATGCCCTTGACCGGACTCGAACCTAGGACCCCTCAGTCCACAGGCCAACGCTCTATCCACTGAGCCAAATCGGTCATGGCTTGATTGGAGTATTTAATCCATTTACACTTAAGGTTATTATTGAGATTTACTTGTTTCTTGCCATTTTGTTCTTTATGCCTGTGTTCCTTCTATCCTTTGTATTTCTTTGTTATACAACAGTCCCTTTAACATTCTTTGTTTGTGAAGCTCCTGATTTCACCTTCAATTTTGAATGATAGCTTTGGTGGATATATTTTGGGGATTAGTCCCTTGCTTTTCACTATTTTGTATACTCCATGCCATTCCCTTCTGGCATGATGTATTTCCATTGAGAAGTCAGCTGATAATCTAATGGAACATCCCTTGTAGGTAATTTCTTGTCTCTCACTTGCAGCCTTTAAGATTCTTTGTCTTTTACGTTTGCCAATTTAATTATTATGTGTCTTGGTGTTGGTCTTTTTGAGTTCATCTTGATTAGTACTCTCTGTGCTTCTTAGACTTGTGTGACTGTTTTTCTTGCCCAAGTCATGGGAGTTTTCTGTCATTATTTCTTCAAACAGGTTTTCTACTCCTTGATCATCTTCTTCCCCCTCTGACACCCCTATTATGAGGATGTTGTATTGTTTCATGTTGTTGCAAAGCTTTTTTAGATTCTTCTCCTGCCTTTTATTTTTTCTACTGCTTCTCTGCTTGGGTGTTTTTTCTACCTTGTCTTCTAATTTGCTGAATTGGTCCCCAACTTCTTGTAGTCTACTGTTGAAACCTTCCATTGTGTTCTTTATTGCAACTATATCATTTTTCATTTCTTCTTGATTCTTATTCATCATGTATTTCTCCTTTGGCTCCTGGTAATTCTCATTGTGTTGCTTGTAATCCTCAGTCAGATGTTTGAGCATCCTTATAAACATTACTCTGAATTCCTTCTCTGACAAATTACTTGCCTCCGTTTCATTTAGTTCCTTTTCTGGTGATTTCCTCCTTTTCTTTCATTTGGGCATTGTTTCATTTCCTCCACATTTTTGCTATCACTTTGTATTTGTTTCTATGTCTTAGATCAAACTGCTATGCCACTCAGATTTTTGGGGGGTCATCCAACATAGTAGGTGTTTTGTGGGACCCAGTAGTGCAGTCTCTCAGATCTGATCTGGGTGTTCTAGGAAAGCCCACTACTTGAGTTATTTGGGGATCTCCTAATGTAGCTGGGACTTGAATGTTATTGTACCATTCATGGATGGAGTCTCCTCATAGATTGTCTGACTATGTGGTTCAGCCCAAAACTTGTTGTGCAAACTGTTGTGGATGTGCTCAGGTTCCCAGCTCCCAAAGCAAAGGTTGCTTGTAAGGTCCCACTGGTGTGTGACTCACTGTGCTGTCCCGAAACATGCTGCTGGAGTGGTATCTCTGGTACTCACTATGGGGTGCCCAAGCCCATGGTGGGGTGGTGCACGACTCTGCAAATCACTGAAGGGGATACTGGAGCCTGTAGCCAGGGTGGTGCGCCACTCTGCATTAGCCCACTGTGGAGGCCTTGGGGCCTTTAGCGGTGCTTAATTTCTTACTGGTCATGTTTCATGTCTTTGAAATTCTCACTCAGATCCTTGAAAGTCTCAAAAAGTCCCTTGAAGCTCTCATTGAGTCCCTTGAAGCTCTCATTAAGATCCTTGAGCAACCTCATCACCATTGTTTTGAACTCTAATAGTTTACTTGCCTCCATTTCATTTTTTCTTTTTCTGAAGATTTCTTCTGTTCTTTCGTCATATTTATTTTTCTCTGCACACTGGCTACTTCCCTGTGTTTGTTTCTATGTATTAGCTAGAGCTGCTATGTCTCCTGGAATTGGTAGAATGGCTTTGTGTAGTAGGTGCCCTGTAGGGCCCAGTAGCTCGATCTCCCCAGTCACCTGAGCTGGGCATTCTAGGTGTGCCCCTGTATAGGTTACGTGCATAGCCTTGTTGCAGTTGAACCTTCATTGCTGTTGGTTTCACTGGGAGGAGTTGATCTCCAGGCCAATTGGTTGTGAGACCAGCTGCATTTACAGTGGAAGAGCTGCTGTGTAGGAGACACCCCTATGGAGCAGGACCTGCTTCAGTGTGGCTTTGGTGCTCAGTGAGTCTGCCCCTTGAGTGTGCCACTTGTGGATGTATAGAGTTATAATCTGGTATGGTTTGAAGTTGTCCACCAGGTGCACTAACTCTGTGGCCTCCTGGAAAGTACAAAGTCAGCCACTTGCTGGGGACACCTAGAAGGAGCTACAGTGATCTACAGATAGCTGCTATTTGTATTGGGCTTAGAAGTGCTTAGGTGAGGCCAAGTTTGAAGCAAGGTACACTGTTGCTAGTGCCAGGTCTTGGGCCTCTTATGGACAGGTATAGGGCACACTCATGCCAGCTGCTGCCTGTTTGAGAGATTTTAGGAAATTTTGAGGCCTGATCTAGGATAGTCCTTTCCTATGGAAAAGCTACTACAAGCTACTTTGGTGGGGCTGTAAGTTGGATGGGGTGGGGTCTTAGGGAATCACCAATGTGGAGGGAACTGTGTGAGCCACACTGATGGAAACTCAGATATGGCTGCCAGTCAGCTCTGTGATGGGGGAGGTCCCAGCACAGGAACAATGATCCCCGTGAGTACCCCCATCTTGGAAAAAGCTGTCCCTTAGTTTCTGCCCAATACCAGACAATAAAGTTCCTCTTCATATGTCCCTGGTTCCCCTAATGTTGCCACTCAGCACTGGAGATCAGACAGAGTAGGACCCTGTAAGTGCATGCACTGGCACTTTAAGAGGAACTGCCTAGGACTCCAGCAGCCACCTTGTCACTCAGCCATAATCCCCAATGGTTTTTACAGCCTGAAGTTATGGGGACTTCTCTTTCCAGCTCTGAAACCCTGGGCTGGGTGTCTGCTGTGGGGCTTACACCCCTTACTTCTCATGGGAGGCCTCTGAACTGGATATATCACTCCTGATTTTAAAAATCACCACAGGTGGGTATCTGATCAGCCCATTCCATGCCTCCAACCCTCCTATCAGACTTGATGTGCTTTGTTCTTTACTTCTCTAGTTGTAGAACTTCCATTCATCCAGATTTCAGGCAGTTCTGAATGATGGTTGTTCTTCATTTTAGTTGTAATTTTGCTGTGGTTGTGGGAGGTGCTAGTACCAGCATTTACATATACTGTAATCTTGCTTCTCTGATTTATTTTTTTAAGTATATTTTATTGATTTTTTTTTTTTTACAGAGAGGAAGGGAGAGGGATAGAGAATTAGAAACATCAATGAGAGAGAAACATCGATCAGCTGCCTCCTGCACACTCCCCAATGGGGATGTGCCCTCAAGCAAGGTACATGACCTTGACCAGAATCGAACCTGGGACCCTTCAGTCTGCAGACCGACGCTCTATCCACTATGCCAAACAGGTTAGGGCTCTGGTTTATTCTTTATTCCAGATATTGCAGTCTTCATTTCTGACTTATTTTTAATCGTTTATTATGGTTTTTAAATATATTTCCTTTCTCTATGTTCATATTTTCAATGAGATAATTTATTCTTAGCCTTAGTTCCTTAAATATCCTTATAACCCATATTTTAAACTCTGTATCTGATAAATTGCTTGCCACCATTTCATTTAGTTTTTTTCCTGAAGATTTCTCCTGCTCTTGCATTTGGGATTAGTTTGTTTCTCCTCATTTTGGATCCCTCTCTGGGTTTCTTTCTATGTATGAGGTAGATTTGATACATCTCCCAGTCTTGGCAGAGTGATCTTCTGTAGTATGTGCCCTGTGGACCCCAGTGGTGTAGTCTCCTTGGTCACTTGAGTCAGGTACTCCTGGGGTATCTTTTGTGTGTGTTGTGTGTGCCCTCCTATTGTTGTTGAGCCCTGAGTACTGTTGGCCTATCCTAATGTAGTTGGGACTTGAATGTTATTGTACAGTTCATGGATGGAGTCTCCTCATAGATTGTATGACTACGTGGTTCAGCCCCAAACTTGTCGTGCAAGCTGTTGTGGATGTGTCCGGGTTCTGGAAATCACCAGAAATGGAACTAAATGAAATGGAGGCAAGTAATTTGTCAGAGAAGGAATTCAGAGTAATGGTTATAAGGATGCTCAAACATCTGACTGAGAATTACAAGCAACACAATGAGAATTATAAGGAGCTGAAGGAGAAATACATGATGAATAAGAATCAAGAAGAAATGAAGAATGATATAGCTGCAATAATAGGTGTGGTTGACCCTCAGGCTGACTAGCTATGAGGCTTGGCCAGCATCACAGTGTATGAGCTGTTGTGTGTGGGCTGACCCCACACAGCAGGGTTTACCCCATTGGTGCTCTAGTAACTGCTGAGACCACCCTTTGGGTATCCTGTTTGTGAAGACAATTTGGTGATGTTCTTTTGTGATCTGAACCTGGTCACTGGGTATGTTTGCTCTGTGGCTTCTTTTGAGGGGCTCTGGTGCAAGCCCAGTTCAGCCTCTACCTGTGCACGCCCTAGGGCCACCTGTTAGAAACTACAAAGTGATGCTTGATTGGAAGTTGCCTATACTGTGCCCAGAGTCACATGAGAGATGCCACACTACTAACCTAGGCCAGCTGACACCAGTTGTAGGCCTTAGAACACTCAGCAAGAGGCACCAGTCACACAGAGGCCAGCTGTCACCTGCCTGGGGCTTGTGGAGCTTTGAGAGTTTTTAAGAAAGTCTTAAGGATGGACCATAGTCCTTTGCTTATAAGAAACAAGTGCTGAAAGAGATTTGGATGGTGCTGGAGTTGGATGGGGTGGGGTCCCAAGGAGTCACTAGGTTGGACCAGGGGTATTCACTAGGTTAATGCAGATTCTGATTTGGTGCCTGATTGCAACTGCAGGCAGTGTGGGGAGAGGGCTCAACAAAGGAACAATAGTGGCTGGCCTTCAAGCTCTTGCCTTGAAGCCACACAATTCAGTTTATCCCCATAGGTCCCTGGTACATTTTGAGCTGCTATCTCTTTGCTCAAGCTTAGGATGAGTTTTTGTGATTGAGTGAGTCTGACTCAGGCCCTTTAAGAAGATGCCTGGGTCTATAGCAACCCTCCATCTCACCCAGACAGAATCCCCACTGATTTTCACAGCCAGACATTGTGGGGACTCCACTTCTCAACACTTGTGTACTGAGCCAGGGTTCACAGTGTGGGTCTGAGACCTACTGCTCCTCAGGGGGAACCTCCACAACTGAGATACCCCTCCCAATTCTTTCTTTTTTTTGCCTCCCAATTCTTTACATGGTTGTGGGATCAGCCTGTTTCCAGTCTTCACCCCTCCTACCAGTCTTGATGTGGCTTTTTCTTTGTATTCTTATTTACAGAAGTTCCATTCAACTAGTTTTCAGATTATCTCCAGGGTGATTTTTCTATAATTTAGTTGTAATTTTGATGTAGTCATGGGAGGAGAATAGCACAGCATTTACTTACTGTTCTATATTGACTAGAAGTCCTATTTGTATATATTTTCATTTTTCAGATTTATTTTTAAATGTCAGCTTTAAAATAAATATTATAGTGCTCTATAATAAATAAAAATGTGTTTCTTCACTATTCAGGTTGCTTTCAAGTTAACACAAGTGAATCATATCTCACTGAAATATTACAGTGTACATACCATTTTGAATTCTACATTTTTTCACTTAAAATATAATAAGCATTTTCCCTTATTGTGACGTAGTCTTTATAACCATTACTATATTTTTTTTCTCATATTGCCAGGCTTTAAGTTGTATCCTAATTATTGCTGTGACTAACATTTTTGTATCTAGTTTGTCTCTGTCTTTATAATAGATTCTCAGAAATGGAATTATTAGGACAATGGCTTTGTAGAGTCTTAGGATTTTTAAGTACATATTACCAAATTCATTTATAAAAGAATGGTACCAGTTTACACTCTCACAAAAAGAAAATGGCATGAAAATGCCTATTTTATCATACCCTTACCTCATGATTTGTCTTTGCTAACTTAGAAATAAAAAACTTAGGGAATAAAATTTTATATTGAACTGATACCTGCTGTATTTTACAATAAAAATTGAATCTGTTACTTCAAGGTATGGTCCAGCATCAACTTATTTCAGTGGTAATAATTACCTACCTGGACCCAATAGGTATTAACCAGAACTTCTTGTTGTCTCCAAACACCTGCTGGATATTTTTGATGAAGCCAAGGTTGAACCCATTTTTCTTTGGACCACTTATAAACACTGGAGTACAGAAGGCCTCTGGGGCATTTAGGGGAGTTGAATAAAAGAGGAAGAAGACAAAAGGAAAAAAAATTTCAGGAAAAGTCATGATTTTACAGTTCTCCATCAATGAGACTTGGTTTTATGATACCTTTCTGCTGTGGTAGCATAGGCCTTTCATTCTTATTTACTTAGTAAAAACTATTTTAACCACTTAACACAAAGTAAGTTTGTTATTAAACACAAAGAATTGGTACTCTCTTTTATTTAAAAAAAGGCAGAAAAAAATGAATAATGGTAGAAAAATTAAGTAGCCATGAGCATAATATATTTTGTCGTGCTGCATGTAAGGAGTGAAATAATAGATTTAACAGCACTTTATTTAAATTTTATTGGCAACAACAGCCAAACAATCTCCATCTTTAGAACTGGGACCAAAGCAATAACATAAAGAGATAGTAATAACATTGATTTGGTTTTGAAACATTTCAGAAATGAAGATGTTCACACTGAAGCACACAATGTAAGCTGAATTTTACTCCAGAAAAAAAATGTGAATGGGTAAACTATAATCAGACTTAAAGGCTAAGAGAAATTTAACCATATTAGTGTGTATTATATTTAAACACATTTATTCCATTAAACAAATACTTTTACTGATGGGCTCTGACTGCATCTGGTCATTTCCTATTTGTTCTTTGTTTTCAGACTCTTTTAACATGAAGCTTTTAATTCTTTTCTAATTTGCAGCATGTCTAAGCCAAAACTGCTAATCTACCACCCTAGCAACTAAGTGCTACATATATATTTGGTTTGGAAAATGAGTGCAAATACCTTCTTTCCTGTTAGTGTAATTAACAAATGAGTTTAAAAAGTATAATTGACTTTGTACTAAACTTTCTTCAAATCTATTTTAGCTAACCATTCAACATTTTGACACTTTCTCTTCACTTGTCATGAATTGATTTGCATACAATGTAAATATTTCTCTCACCATAGATAAAAAAAAATCGTTGCACTGGAATCAATCAGAAATATAGTTCTCCAAACAACAAACCAGAGTATAGAATAATAGACAGAAAAAAGTTAATTTACTATATTCATTTTCTAGAAACTCACTTGTTCAATGTGTTCATCTCACACACACAGTCCCTACACAGCTCCTTGATGATTGTAGATATTCAAATTTTTTTATTTTTGGCTTGAGTTCTTTCTTAGGACTCTACTTTTGTATGTGCTCATTAAGTTATATTCTTCTATTTTTATTGACTTTTACCTCCAACTTCTGGTATTCCCTTCTGTACTGATTCTTTCCTTCATTTCCTCATGTGAACACTTATAAAAAATTCAAGCTGTAAATTGAGAGAGCTATTACCCAAAATAAACTATAAAGAACAATGGTCATTTTTGGTTTTGTGTGAGGTTTCTTTCACTAATGTTCTCTTCCCTATGTAAGCTTCATTCACCATGGCTCTCCTGTTTGGTAAAACTTGTTTGCATTTATCTCAACAGGGGGAAATGAATGTCACTGAAGTTAAAATGCTTCACTGGAAGTTTTTCTCTTTCTTGGGAATAATCCACAGGTCACTGTGATATACATTAATACTTTTTTTGTAATCTTAATATCCCGTCTTACCTAAGGTGGTTTTGTTTCTGCTGACAAGCCAACAATGGTAACCAAAGAGAATCACAAGGCTGACAAAAAACATGCAGGCCACAAATAGGAGAAAAAGGACATGGAACTTAGAGCGAACACTGGGTAATTCCCCCTAGAAAAGAAATAATAAACAGAAACGAAAAATTAAAGTTGTAAGGCTTGGTTAGTTTTTCTATAAAGATTAGTAATTTTTCTTATGTTTAAAATGTCTAGCTGTAATTAAAAAGTAGATTTTGTAAAATTTGTAAAAAAATTTTTTTCTTTTGATGACCATGCCTCTTATAGATATGCTTTCAGCTTACAAAGCCTAACATGGATTCTTACTTAAGTGCAGGTCACTCTAAAATATAGCATATAATGTACCAATTAGAAAAAGATAATTTTTAAAGAGTATACTTAGTCCTTAATTGGTATGCAATGTATTAGTTTTAAAATTAGTTTCTAAATCATGAATCACTAACTAGAGGTAATTTTGAGATCATATGGTTCATCCTCTTATCTCAAGGTGGGTTACTCTGGAATACTTTATATGTCATATTTTCTTGGGTGCATATGTGTGTTTAAAAATGTCATTATGATATATGTAGGAAGTTAAAACACATAGGTAGAATTTTTAAAATGTTCTGCTCATAAGTCATGAACTGATTTTAAAGCTACTACAAATTTTGTCTGGTTGTACGTGTTTGTTTGTTTTTTATAGCTGAAGTACAATGTGCTGATATATTACATTCTGTAAAATTACTGTTTAGACTGTAAAATTAAGCAGATTTGAGAGGATAATTTAAAAGCAGGTAGGTAAATATTTTTCTAGTTAGCTGGGACATCTTATCCTCCATGTGGCACCAGTTTTTTAAAAATATGCAGCCCTAAACCAAAATGAATTTTTTAAAGTTCTATAGCATGCACAGCTCATAACATTTTGTCTTCTATAGATAATCTTAGAAAAAATTTCAATTTTTGAGTGAGCAGTTGTGGTAATGACTTTCCTTTATCCCTTCCTTTTCTTGCTGATCATTGTTTTGGCTTGATGAATTATTTTGAAATATTTACAAATGATCTCAAGTGATAAAGTTAAAGCTAATTCTCAAAGTGGACCTTACATTAGGATCTGGTTCTACTCTAGCTTAGAAGAAGAAAGTTAAGGCTGGGGAAAACTTGGCAAATTTAGATAGTACCAATTTACTTCTTCTCTTAGAGGAGATTTTTATTCATTTTGATGTGAAGAAATATTGGAAATCTTCCTGCGTGTGTTTGAAGGCTAAAGATAAGGGGAAGTAAGCCAGTGAGATGCTTCCATATGAGAGGTGGGCTGGGCGAAAATGGCATAAAATTTGCTCCCTTTTGAAATGATTCTTCTTGGCCTAAGCATCCAAACTGAATTTGATTGTTTTTTGTTTGTTTTGTTTTGAATTTATAGGAAACAAATATATCAGTTTGTAGGGGTTTTTACCTGGCTGGGTTTTAATTTCACATCTCTACTTTTTGAATATGTTTTTTAAAGCTTTTAAAACTCATTTATTTTCATTCTTACCTTTTATGTTTAAATGGGAAATAAATAACTGTGCAAGAGGGAGTGATATAAAGTCAGTTCACACCCTGGATAGCATAGCTGAAAATCTTTCCCTGCTCTAAGTACTCTTACAGGACTCTCTTGTGTCTTCCAAATCCTATCTACTGTATTGTCTCTTGATAAAATACTTAATACTTAACTTTTTTTTGTTAGAAGATGATGGCCCTATGTTCAAAATTAACTTCTCAGAAGATAACCAAGCTAAATTACTCAACCACCAGAAACATTTCAGGGGAATACTAGTGGAATAATACTTATTTTCTTGGTTCTAAAATAATTCATAGCCTCTACGAGGAGATTCATGGCCCAAAATGGGAGATGTGAGTCACTAATTTTTCCTAACAAAGCAGCTACTCTTTAAGTTAATATTAATGGGAGAGACAAATGTGATGGTCTTCTGAATTCTTCATTCTGAATGTGCTAGAGCTTTTCCACAGCAGGACTATAATGGACAGTACGACATGGTACCATGTTTAAGCTCAATAGGCTTTGAGTCAGATTCAATACTGATTTTGAAACTTGTAAACTGGATAATCCAGAACATGTCACCTAACCACTATGAGCCACAGTTTTATCATCTTTAAATGAGACTAACAATTCTTGCTTTGTCTACTTCACAAGGCTGTGGTGAGGATAAAATGACATACTAGATATAAAAGTTCTTTGAAAATAGTAAAGTACTATACAAATAGATGTTGCTGTTCTTAGGAGCACAGCTAGCTTTCTTGATACATAGCTTTTAAAATCAATGTCAGATAAGTTTTCAGGGTGGTATGGTGATTGTGGGGGGAAGAGGGGTGGATGGAGGCAAAAGAGGGTATAGAGGGGCTAAATGGTGATGGAAAAAATAAAATAAAGAAAAAATAATAAATGGCAGTGTTTACATTTCATTTTTAGGGAGACTCAATTTACACTGAGAAAGCCAACACTAGCCCACATCAAAGTGCTCTCTAGCTGGAGAAACTGCAAAGAATCATTTATTTGAATGTCTTTTTCATTATGAGGGCAAGACAAAATAAGTTTAATCGCCTCTCTCACATATGTCAGGCAGAAGCTAGTATATTGTAGAGAAGAAACAAGGGCATAGGAAAGGACAAGTATATGTTCATCCCTGATGTTGCTTGTGAATACTGACATATTTCTGGTGATTGATTCATGTCCAACTATTAACTTTCAAGAGTTAAAAAAAAAAAGCATATGGCACCTGGCTGACATTTTTTAATTTGATTATTGGCTGACTAGGAGGGCCAATTGCAAAATGTGTAAAATGTAACATTGTTTACTCAGTTAAACAGTAGCCTACTGTGTTAAGAGCCAAGTAAAGTCAGTAGTGAAGACCAAGGCTGACATTTTGCCTAATGAATTGGATGCAATTATTTTCTTTACTTTCAGGGTAGCAGCATAGTGTATGAATAAAATGCCAAGCATATCATAGAAACCTGAGCAATTGATAGGAGATCCTGTGTTGTGGAAAGGGACCAATGAAGAAATACCAAGATGGTGAAGCATTTTATATTTGGGGAAAATACAAAATTGATGAGAAAACTTCATTTCTGTTTATATTTTTGTATCTCTGAGTTGAAGAATTTTATATCCATTATATTATTTCCGAATATTAATATTATTAAATATCTGAATTGATTAAGCAAGTCGAAGGAGGAGTGGAAAGCACATATCACTATAATTTTCTACACTACTAGGGGTGAATCACTATTTAACAATTAAAATCTTCTCAGCTACCTAGAGTCTCACTGCTGTGCCTTTCTCTCCCCCCCCCAACCCCCCAGTTTATTATAATCCATATTCTGGTCATAGGATTCATGTTTTTTCCCTGCTGCTTTACCTCTCTGCTTGAGGTAAGATATTCTTGTTGTACAGGCTCTTGTGCAATTCCTAAAATAATAACTAGTAGCTCTGCCTACATCTGTCTTTTGTTATTAAGGTTCAGGTTGGACAATCCTCTTTATGGAATGTTATGATATCTTAGTAATTATACTAGAGTTGTATGGAGGTAATGTCTTCGGGAGTCCATTGGCATGAAACAAAACAAAATATTTCATTATATTGCTGCCAGAACCGGTACACATATGTAAACTGAAAATCTACATTCAATTATTTTGGAAATAGACGGGCTATGATGGATATCTTCAAGTAGAAGAAAGATGAAAGTAGGATTTCTTTAGATTTCATTATAATTATCAGAATCATATTTTGAAAGGCAGAGTACTTCCAACAACTGTTTCACTTGATTTTGTTAATGAGCCTATAAAGCAGCTAACAGAGCCAGTATTAGAATCCCAGTGTTTGTTATACAAAGTTCAAATAAGACTCCTCATTTCATTTTGGTAATATGTGAAGATAAGTTAATGTATCTTTCTTTCCCTGTAGGAATTTTGCAACTCTCCTTTGAACAAGGAATTATAAAGTATTTTTCTAACAATGAGGGAGTACTTTGTTACGCTTTTTCTTAGGAATCTAAGGATGTAGAATTTGTTTCAACATTTGTCAAGTCTATAATTGGTAACATGTGACTTTTTAAAGCTTGACAAGAGATGTACATTGTAAAGAATTAGTAAGAATCAAGAGGTTAGGTTCTAGAAGGCCTTAAAAATATTCTCATATATGACAGGAACTTTTTATTTATTTATTTTTAGTATATTTTATTGATTTTCTATAGAGAGGAAGGGAGAGGGATAGATAGTTAGAAACACTGATGGGAGAGAAACATCGATCAGCTGCCTCCTGCACACCCCCTACTGGGGATGTGCCCACAACCAAGGTACATGCCCTTGACTGGAATCGAACCTGGGACCTTTCAGTCCACAGGCCGACGCTCTATCCACTGAGCCAAACCAGTTAGGCCAACAGGAACTTTTTAAATAGGAATATTTAAATAACAGCTCCTGAATCTCAGAATATTCAACATGGGAAACTTGCTTTTGGTGCTTTCCCTTATGGTTATTTCCATATTAGTTATTTCAAAATGTATTAAAAAATAAGGCAAACAATGTCACAGACTGGAGTATGTGTGTGTTTGTGTGGGTTTGTTTTTTTTTTTGAGGGGGGGGGCAGGGAATTCAGGATTTTTTAACTTACTCTCCAGTATTTGATGAAATAGCTGAAGACCGTTGTAGCAATGTACAGGCAGTAGAGAACAGAATAACCTAAGAACTGAAGGAAGAATTTATAGTTGGAAAATCCAATGCAATTATTAACCCTAAAAAAAGAAAAGAAAAACTAATTTGAAATCAGGACCCATTTATTGAGAGCACACTGATACATAAGTGAATTAAGCAATGGAAGTATGTTGCTCCTACTGTTTCATTATGTGTTGTGTAGAAATTCAACAGAAATAAAATTCCCATAAGAGGAACAAACTAGAAAAGCAAGTTAACATCACACTTGTTATTCCTTTCATCCACAGGGACAGAGACACCTGGCCAATCTAATTGTTCTGAACTGGTTCCTGACACACCCAATCAAACCTAGATCTTGGATGCTGAAAACCTATTAAAATCTCAGCAGCTACATTTAGTACAGTGTGGCATGTTCTCTTTGTAGTTAGATGATTTCAGGCTGGTTCTCTAGATCAGACCGAAAATTTGGAGAATTGCTGATGCTAACAATTTACAGTATTTTAATTTGGTTATTGGCTGACTAGGAGGGCCAAAGGCAAAATGTGTAAAATGTAACATTGTTTACTCAGTTAAACAGTAGCCTACTTGTTAAGAGCCAAGTAAACATCAAGACAGCAAAAAAAAAAAAAACAACAAAAAACAAAAGCTGATTGTATAATGTCAAAAGGAAGAACTATTTGTGCTTTATTCCATTACTATGATTAACTGTTAAAGCTAATCAACAAGAGACCATTAGCTTTGTGACCCCAAGAATTCACCACCATACTTTTTATGGTATATTTATTTTTGCTTTAGAATGTTAAGCCCCCTGTCCCTCACACAAATAAGAGCTCAGTGAATAGCAGAAACAGGCATGTTACTGTGGGAAACTGTTTATTGCCTTCACTATCTGATAAGCATAGACAGAGAACCCCCCCCCCCCAAGGCTGGGTGCCTTTGAAGCCCTCCCAAAGGTCGGAGCTAGGCGCCACCTCTGTTTGTCCAGACAGTGATAGCTGAAACTACTCCCCCATTTATTACTATGTAAATCCTTGCTGATGGGCTAGTCTGCCTGTTGCAGGGGGTCACCTGCCTAGGGCTATGCTATAGGGGCATCCCAGATCAATAAAAGGTTGGAGTGGCCTGAGCACAGAGAGAAGTCCTTTGGGACTTGCCCGCCTGGTCCCCCAATATTGCAAAATTATCTCGTGTCTTTTTCTCTCATTTGCTGTGCGGCTCCTCTTTCAGATACCGAACCCTACTCCACACGAGTCGTGGAAGGAAACACTCAACATGTTACAACTGTGCTTACTAAAGTAGGCATATTAAGAGACTCTTTTTGGAGGAAAGAATAAAATAAAAGGGCCTTACCAAGGGCAGTGATGGTCCATTTTTAAAACACACCTAAAAAGGGAGCAAAATATAGTGTGATAAGTAGGGCTATGGAAAAGAAGCAAAATCTCATAATTTAAGTCAATTTCTCACCAGTATTTTTACATGGTACCAGTACACTCATTCCTATATTTCCACTATAGCTACACTAAGACTATTGTGTTCTCAGTTATTCCTTGTATTAGCCAAGCACAACAATGTATAGGATCATGCTGGCAACAAGTTGCATGCCTAAAAGTCCAATCTATAAAAGTGGTTGGGAAATCTAGGATATTGATACAGAGAATAGGTCTAGGATATTGCCCTTCATTTTGCTCAATATATAGTTAATTAAAACTACGGAAGAAACTATATGGCTACATCTGTGTTTGAATCAAGGGTAAGATAAATACAAGTGGAATAAGCACCCAAGAAGAAAGATATGAAGATGATACCTAATTAACATAAAAGTGTGGTTTTACAAAGTTGGAACAATTAGAGTAACAAAACAATGTAGTACTGAGTTATAATACAAAATGTAAAGAGAATGAAGCATCAGTGATGAGAGAGAATCATTGATCAGCTTCCTCCCTACTGGGGATTGAACCTGCAACCTGGGCATGTGCCCTGACCAGAATCAAATCATGACATCCTAGTATATAGGTCATGCTCAACCACTAAACCACACTGGCTGGGCAAGAGTAACTCGATAATTAAGAAATCTGACAAACACTACCTCACCCAGATGATCAAGACTAACATTACAATGATGTCATGTTTATATTATGTACCCTAGGTATGATATAATAAGCATGGTACTTTACCTCTATGGTTTTCCTCCCCAAAACACACTACCCAAGTCTAATCTAAAGAAAAATATCAGAAAATTTTCAGCTGAAATATATTCTACAAAATACCTGACAATCCTAAAAGCTGTTAAGGTTACATAAAAGAAAGTACATTCTGAGAAAGTATCACATCTAAGAGGAGCCTTAGGAGACATGGCAAATAAATGTAATATGGTGCCCTGAATGGAATCTTGGAACAGAAAAAGAACATTAAGGGAAATCTGAATAGAGTATGGATTTAAGTCCAAAATAATGTATAAATATTTGTATAAATAATGTATAAATCATTAATTGTAACAAATTTATCATATTAATATAAGTTGTTAATAATAGGGAAACTGTGTGAGACTTATGAGAATTATCTTTACAACTAGAGGTCTGGTGTATGACATTTGTGCAATGGGAAGGGGGGGGTCCCTTCAGCCTGGCCTGCGCCCTCTCACAGTCCGGGACCCCTCAGGGGATGTCCACCTGCCAGGCCCCAAGGGGTCCTTAGCACTGCCCTGCTTCTGACCACCATGGGGCAGCTCCTGCATTGACGGTCTGGCCCCTAGTGGTCAGTGCACATCATAGTAACTGGTCGTTCTGCCGTTTGGTCAATTTTCATATTAGCCTTTTATTATATAGAATAATTCTATTCATCTAAAACTGTTCTAAAATAAAATGTTTATTTATTATTGTTTTTTAATCCTCACCTGATGATATTTTCCCATTGATTTTTAGAGAGAGTGACAGGAGGTGGAGAGACAGAGAAAGAGAAACATCAATGTGAGAGAGACACATCAATTGGTTGCCTCCCAAGTTGAGCCTGCAACTGAGGTATGTGCCCTTTACCAGAATCAAACCTGGGACCCTTCTGTCTGCAAGCCAATGCTCTATTCACTGAGCCAAACTAGGTAGGGCTAAAATGTCTATTTTTTAAATGAGACTTTATTTTTCTTTCCTATCTTTAGAATAGTTTGAATTATCATCCCTATGAGTGTGTTTGGCATGTGCTCATTATAATTGAAAGGAAATGCTCTTATCTAGGAATGGTTACATGTTAAGATCAGTCACATTGTTGTCTTAGTAACCATCAATTGCAAAGCTTAGTCCAGGGAAAATATAGCTGTCACTTACATAGCACAGACAGAGCAGTGGTGGCAGCGATCTGGCTTGATCAAATGGCACTGGTCACAGAATCTTACAGCTATAGGAAAAATAAGATGGTTAGCACTGATTAGAGCTCAATGTGATATCATCTATCTTCCTAGCTTATCTGAATGGCTTGCTATATATATACATTGATTACAGGTAGTCAAACTCATTTCAAGTTATCAAGCAAAAGGCAAATTGCATAAGGAATTGTAGTATGTATGTTTTTTTCTCCTGTTGTATCAATCTTTTTTTTTCCAAATACAAACAAAAGTTCATTTAGAAAGTCACAGAAGTAAGAAAGGTGAGCCAGCTGGGGCTGCACGGGCTCAGGAAACAAGATACAGAGGCAAAAGAAGGTCCTTTGGAGATTAGGAGAGAGTGTGCACAAAGGTATGCACAGGGAAGAAAAGGGGGGATGGAGAGAGAGAGAGAGAGAGAAAGAGAGAGAGAGAGAGAGAGAGAGAGAGAGAGAGAGAGAGAGAGAGAAAGGGTGCCCTGGAGAAAGTAGGGGGTGGGGAAGGGCTCAAGCATACTTAAGAGAGAGAGAAAGTGTGCCCTATTGTATCAATCTTGAAAGTACCTTTTTGAGAATGAAGGTAAGGGGGGAAAGTTTTCATATCATAGGATTAGACACAATACCTAATCATAAGATGCTGTGTTACATGACAAACTATACTGTCAACTGTTTGAGTGATCTTGGGAAAATTATTTAGCCTCTGTTTACTTTGACTCTCGTATCTGAAAACTAGGATTCATATTTTATCTTCTGTTTTCAGACATTTTATTATTCTATGAGGTAGATAAAATTCCTAAAGCATAGAAAATATAGTGGTTCTTAGAATAACTATTTGGGAAATAGAAGAGACATTGTAGAAAAATAGTTCAAGTGACTATTTCATAGATAAAGGAAGTAAAGACCTGAGTCAAAACAAGTGAATTATACAAGGCCACACAATGAGTAAGTGGCAGGGCTGTGACCAGTACAAGTTTTCTGACCCCATAGTTTAGTGTTCCTTCACTCTGTAACTCCCATATCAAAATCATTTCCTCCTTTCCTCCTTCCTTTCTTATTTCCCTTAAATAAAAGGCATTTTCTTTTTAAACTTTTTTTTCAATTATAGTTAACATACCATATTATATTTGTTTCAGGTGTACACCATAGTTATCAGATATTTATATACCTTACAAAGGAATTAACTAGATAATTCTAGTACCTAGCTGAAACCATACATAGTTATTGCAATACTAGAGGCCTGGTGCATGACATTCATGCACTGGTAGGGGGGGGCCCTCAGCCCAGCCTGCACCCTCTCACAGCCCAGGGCAGCAAGCCTAAGCCTGCAGGCGGACAACACCCAAGGGGTCTTTAACGCTGCCACAGAGGCGGGAGAGGTGAGCCCAACTTCTGGCTGAGCTACGCTCCCCCTGCATTAGCGTCTGCCCCCTGGTGGTCAGTGCACATCATAGCAACCAGTTGTTCTGCCATTTGGTCTACTTGCATATTAGCCTTTTATTATATAGGATAATTGACTATATCCCATGTGATGTACTTAACAACCCCATGACTATTTTGTAACAGTGAATTTGCATGTTTTTTTCAATTTTTAAAATATATTTTTCTTGATTTCAGAGAGGAAGGGGGAGGGAAAGAGATGGAAACAAGTGAGAGGGAATCATTGATCGGCTGACTCCTGCATGCCCTCCACTGGGGATCGAGTCCACAACTCAGGCATGTGCCCTGACTGGAAATCAAACCATGACCTCCTGGTTCACAGGTCAACACACTGGCCTGGCACCAATTTGCACAACTTAATCCCTCCCCCTTCTTCTCCCATCACCCCAAACTACCTTTCTATCTGACAAACATCAAAATATAGTCTGTATCTATAAGTTTGTTTCTATTTTGTTTGTTTATTGTTTTTAGATTCCACATATAAATGAAATCATATGGTATTTGTCTTTCTTTGTCTGCCTTATTTCACTTAGCAGAATACCCTTTATATCCATCCATGTTGCTGCAAATGGTAAGATTTCATTTTTATGGCTGAGTTATATTCCATTATACAAATATACCATATATTCTTTATCCACTCATCTACTGATGGACATGTAGGTTGCTTCCATATCTTTGCTATCTATATATATAAAACCCTAATATGCAAATAGAATGGTAGAACAACCGAACAACTGAACAACCAGTCGCTATGATGTGTGCTGACCACCAGGGGGCATGCGCAGAACATGGCAGGCATTGGCAGCAGGCGGCAGAGCATGGAACATGATGGACATTGGCCACAGAGGGATGGTAGAGTAGGTGAATCGGGGCGCCAGACCAAGGTGGGGAGCCAGTCATCAGGGCAATCATCTAGTGGTTACTGAAAATTCTTTGCTCCCACATGCCGCAGCCCCGCCTGGTGCTCACACCTGCTGCTGGTGCCAGAGCCATCACTTGCACCTGCTGCAGGCACCTGGTGCTGGCCCTGATTTCTCGGCGCCACCAGTGGGTACGGGTGCGAGTGGCAGTTGCAGGCCCTGGTTGTTCTCAGGGCTTCTCCACCTCCCCCTGCTCCTGAGGGGTGATCGGGGCCAGCAGCCACCTCTCTCACCCGCTTCCAGCAATGGCCCTGCTTGAACCCACTGCTGGTGCCAGAGCTGCCACTCACAGCACTGCCAGCGCCGGCCCCACTTGCACCCGCTGCGAGCACTGCAGCCACTGCTCACACCTGCTGCTGGTGACTGGCGCCAGTGCCAATCACTTGACACCATCAGTGGGTGTGAGTGGTGGCTACCAGCCCCGATCGCCCCTGAGGCTTCTCCACCTCCCCTTGCTCTGAGGGGCAATTGGGGCAGCAGCTTCCACTTGCACCCGCTGCTGGCACCAGTCCTAATCGCTTTGTGCCATCAGCAGGTGGGAGTGGCAGCAATGGGAGCAAAGCTGCCAGCAGACAGGGGACCGGGGGCCGCAGTGAAAGGTGCCAGTTAGGGGCTTGGAAGATGGGCCAAGACCCATCCCTGTGCCCACCGCAGCCTTGTGGCCCACAGTTCCTTTCAAGGTGCATGAATTTGTGCACTTGGCCCCTAGGAGTAAATAATGCTGCAATAGACGTAAGGTTGCATATGTCTTTTCGAAAAGGCATTTTCTTTTCCTGCTCATTTTCTTTGTATTTATTGATAGAGTATGACTGTTTTTAATGACATTAAGTGTAACAATTAAAGTTATGAATAATTTGAGCTAATATAATAATTTCGTCAAAAGTGTACACTAAACACACACAACTGATTCAACATACTAGACTTCTAATTCAGCACAGTATGTGTTCATTTCCAATAATAGGTAGTGATCAAAGTTTGATACAATTAAGGCAAAGAAGAAGGGTACTTGCTTGTTTGACTCTTTCAGCATATTTTTTTTTCTTTATATATTTTATTTTATTTTATTTTTATTTATTTATTTTTTTTTATTGCTTAAAGTATTACAAAGGGTATTACATATGTGTCCATTTTATCCCCCCGCCCTAGACAGTCCCCTAGCCTCCCCTATCCCCCAATGTCTTATGTCCACTGGTTATGCTTCTATGCATGCATACAAGTCCTTTAGTTGATCTCTTACCCCCCTACCTCCTGCCCCGCAACCCTCCCCGGCCTTCCTGCTGCAGTTTGACAATCTGTTTGAGGCAGCTCTGCCTCTGTATCTATTATTGTTCAAAAGTTTATAATGGTCTCTATTATCCATGAATGAGTGAGATCATGTGGTATTTTTCCTTCATTGACTGGCTTATTTCACTTAGCATAATGCTCTCCAGTTCCATCCATGCTGTTGCAAATGGTAAGAGTTCCTTCCTTTTTAGAGCAGCATAGTATTCCATCGTGTAGATGTACCACAGTTTTCTAATCCATTCATCTACTGATGGGCACTTAGGCTGTTTCCAGATCTTAGCTATGGTGAATTGTGCTGCTATGAACATAGGGGTGCATATATCCTTTCTGGTTGGTGTTTCTGGTTTCTTGGGATATATTCCTAGAAGTGGGATCACAGGGTCAAATGGGAGTTCCATTTTCAGTTTTTTAAGGAAACTCCATACTGTCTTCCATAGTGGCTGCACCAGTCTGCATTCCCACCAGCAGTGCACAAGTGTTCCTTTTTCTCCACATCCTCTCCAGCACTTGTCGTTTGTTGATTTGTTGATGATAGCCAGTCTGACAGGTGTGAGATGGTACCTCATTGTTGTTTTGATTTGCATCTCTCGGATGATTAGTGACTTTGAGCATGTTTTCATATGTCTCTTGGCTTTCTGAATGTCCTTTTTTGAAAGGTGTCTATTTAGGTCCTTTGCCCATTTTTTGATTGGATTGTTTATCTTCCTTTTGTTAAGTTGTATGAGTTCCCTATAAATTTTGGAGATTAGGCCCTTATCGGATATGACATTGGCAAATATGTTTTCCCACACAGTGGGTTTTCTCGTTGTTTTGTTGATGGTTTCTTTTGCTGTGCAGAAGGTTTTTATTTTGATGTAGTCCCATTTGTTCATTTTCTCTTTCGTTTCAAGTGCCCTAGGAGCTGTATCAGTGAAGAAATTGCTTCGGCATATGTCTGAGATTTTGTTGCCTTTGGATTCTTCTAGAATTTTTATGGTTTCCTGTCGTACATTTAAGTCCTTTATCCATTTTGAGTTTATTTTTGTGTATGGTGTAAGTTGGTGGTCTAGTTTCATTTTCTTGCATATATCTGTCCAATTTTCCCAGCACCATTTATTGAAGAGACTATCTTGGCTCCATTGTATGTTCTTGCCTCCTTTGTCAAATATTAATTGAGCATATTGGTTCGGGCCGATTTCTGGGCTCTCTATTCTATTCCATTGATCTATATGCCTATTCTTGTGCCAGTACCAGGCAGTTTTGAGAACAGTGGCTTTGTAATACATCTTGATATCTGGTATTGAGATCCCACCTACTTTGGTCTTTTTCAGGATTGCTGCAGCTATTCGAGGTCTTTTTTTATTCCAGATGAATTTTTGGAGAGTTCGTTCTAGATCTCTGAAGTATGCCGTTGGTATTTTAATGGGAAGTGCGTTGAATTTATAGATTGCTTTGGGTAGTATGGACATTTTAATGATGTTGATTCTACCAATCCATGAACACGGTATGTTCTTCCATCTGTTTATGTCTTCCTCTATATCTTTTTTCAACGTCCTGTAGTTTTCTGAGTAGAGGTCTTTTACCTCTTTAGTTAAGTTTATTCCTAGGTAGCTTAATTTTTTTGGTGCGATGGTAAACGGGATTGTTTTTATAATCTCTCTTTCTGAAAGTTCACTATTGGTGTATAGAAATGCCTCGGATTTCTTGGGGTTAATTTTGTATCCTGCTACATTGCCAAATTCATGTATTAAGTCCAGTAGCTTTTTGATGGAGTCTCTAGGGTTTTGTATGTATAATATCATGTCGTCTGCAAATAAGGACAGTTTTACTTCCTCTTTTCCAATTTGGATGCCTTTTATTTCTTCTTCTTGCCGAATTGCAATGGCTAACACTTCCAGTACTATGTTGAACAGGAGTGGTGAGAGGGGGCATCCCTGTCTTGTTCCTGTTCTTAGGGGAAATGGTGTTAGTTTTTGTCCATTGAGTATGATGTTGGCTGTGGGCCTGTCATATATGGCTTTTATTATGTTGAGGTATGATCCTTCTACTCCCACCTTGCTGAGAGCTTTTATCAAAAATGGGTGTTGAATTTTGTCAAATGCTTTTTCTGCATCAATTGATATGACCATGTGTTTTTTTTCTTTCAATTTGTTTATGTGATGTATCACGTTTATTGATTTGCGGATATTGTACCATCCTTGCATCCCTGGGATAAATCCTACTTGGTCATGGTGTATGATCTTTCTGATGTACTGCTGGATCTGATTTGCTAAGATTTTGTTGAGGATTTTGGCATCTATGTTCATGAGGGATATTGGCCTGTAATTCTCTTTCATTGTGTTGTCTTTACCTGGTTTTGGTATTAGGGTGATGCTGGCTTCATAGAATGAGCTTGGAAGTGTTCCTTCCTCTTGAATTTTTTGTAGTAGTCTGAGGAGGATAGGTTTTAGTTCTTCCTTGAATGTTTGGTAAAACTCCCCTGTGAAGCCGTCTGGTCCTGGGCTTTTGTTTGCTGGAAGCTTTTTGATGACTGCTTCAATTTCTTCCATAGTTATTGGCCTGTTGAGATTTTTAGATTCTTCCTGATTGAGTTTTGGAATGTTGTATTTTTCTAGGAATTTGTCCATTTCCTCTAGGTTGTCTAGTTTGTTGGAGTAGAGCTGTCCATAGTATTTTTTAACAATCATTTGTATTTCTGTGGGGTCTGTTGTTATTTCGCCTCTATCGTTTCTGATTTTGTTTATTTGGGTCCTCTCTCTTTGCTTCTTGGTGAGTCTGGCTAGAGGTTTGTCAATCTTGTTTATCCTTTCAAAGAACCAGCTCTTGGTTTCATTGATTTTCTGTATTGTTTTTTTGGTCTCTATGTCATTTATTTCTGCTCTAATCTTTATTATCTCCTTCCTTCTGCTCACTCTGGGGTTTTCTTGTTGCTCTCTTTCTAATTCTTTGAGTTGTAGAGTTAGATGATTTACTACCATTTTTTCTTGTTTGTTGAGATAGGCCTGTAGAGCTATAAACTTCCCTCTCAGGACTGCTTTCATTGTGTCCCATAGGTTTTGGATTGTTGTGTTTTCATTGTCATTAGTTTCCAGGATGTTTCGAATTTCTTCTTTGATTTCATTGGTAACCCAATCAATATTTAATAGCATGCTATTCAGCTTCCAGGTGTTTGAGTATTTTGGGTTGTTTTTATTGTAGTTTATTTCTAATATTATGCCATCGTGGTCTGCGAAGACGCTTTTTATGATTTCAATTTTCTTGAATTTGGGGATACTTTGCTTGTGACCCAATATATGGTCTATTTTTGAATATGTCCTATGAGCATTTGAGTAGAATGTATATTCCCTGGCTTTCGGGTGAAGTGTTCTGAAGATGTCTATTAAGTCCATCTGATCTAGTGAGTCATTTAGGATTGCTGTATCTTTGCTGATTATTTGTCTAGAGGACTTATCCAGTGCTGTCAGTGGTGTATTAAAGTCCCCAACTATGATTGTATTGTTGTCGATGTCTCCTTTGATATCTTCCAGGAGTTTTTTTATGAATTTGGGTGCTCCTGCATTGGGTGCATATATGTTTACCAGGATTATATCTTCTTGTTGTATTGATCCCTTTAGTATTATGAAGTGGCCTTCCTTATCTCTTGTTATGGCCTTCACTTTGAGGTCTATTTTGTCCGATATAAGTATTGCTACCCCGGCTTTCTTTTCCTTTCCATTTGCCTGAAAGATATTTTTCCATCCTTTCACTTTCAGTCTGTGTGAGTCCCTTCTAATGAGGTGGGTTTCTTGTAGACAGCAGATGTATGGGTCATGTTTTTTTATCCATTCAGCCACTCGATGTCTTTTGTTTGGAGCATTTAGTCCGTTTACGTTTAAAGTTATTATTGAAAGGTACTTGTTTGTAGGCATTTCTGTTTTTGTGTGGCTGTTTTCTTTCTGAGCTTTTTATTTCTTATTTTTATACCAGTCCCTTTAGCATTCCTTGCATTGCTGGCTTGGTGGTGATAAACTCCCTTAGCCTTTTTTTGTCTGTGAAGCTTCTTATTTCCCCTTCAAGTTTGAATGATAGCCTTGCTGGATAGAGTATTCTTGGATTCAGTCCTTTGCTTTGCATCACTTTGTAAATTTCCGTCCATTCTTTTCTGGCCTGATGTGTTTCTGTTGAGAAATCATTTGACAATCTAATGGGAGATCCCTTGTATGTAACTTTCCGTCTCTCTCTTGCAGCCTGTAAGATTCTCTCTTTGTCCTGAACATTTGCCATGGTAATTATGATGTGTCTTGGTGTGGGTCTTTTCGGGTTCACCTTGTTTGGGACTCTCTGGGCTTGTGTGACTTTTTTCTTCCCCACCTCAGGGAAGTTTTCTGATATTATTTCTTCTAATAGGTTTTCTAATCCTTGGTCATCCTTCTGTTGTTCTGGTACCCCTATTATTCGTACGTTGTTTCGTTTCATGTTGTCCCAAAGCTCCCTTAGGCTCTCCTCCTGTCTTTTCATTTTTTTCTCCAATTGCAGTACGTTTTGGGTGTGTTTTGCTTCCTTGTCTTCTAAATCACTAATTCGGTCCTCCGCTTCTCCTAGTCTACTGTTGATACTTTCAATGGAGTTTTTCATTGCAGCTATATCACTCTTCATATCTTCTTGGGTCTTACTTAAGTTGTTGATTTTTTCATCTGTTTCTTCTAGCTTCTTCCATATGTTATCGATTTTTTCATCTGTTTCTTATAGCTTCTTCCATATGTTATCGATTTTTTCATCTGTTTCTTCTTGCTTCTTGCTGAGGTTGTCGATTTTTTCCTCCATCCGGTTTATGCACTCTAAGGTCCTACCCTTATTCTGAATTCTTTTTCTGTCATGTTGCATGCCTCTGTATTACTTAGCTGCTTTTCTGGAGAGTCGTCCTTCTCTTTCCTTTGGGGGTTTCTTTGTCTACCCATGTTTGATCTCACTGACATATCTAGACGTTGAGTCGTTCAGTGGCTGCTCCCTTGGTGGCAGTGACTCCTTGGTCTGCAGTTCCTCTTCGGGCGGTTGCGGTAGCAGCTGCTCTTCAGTTGGCAGCAACTCCTCTGGTGGGTGCTGTTCACAGCTGTGGTGGCTCTTCTGGCTGGTGGGGCGAGGTTTCATTTACAGCTGCTGTTCCTCAGCAGAGGGTGTGGTGCTCAGGAGGTTGCTGTTGCTTGGATCTGCTGTGTTGATTTAAAGGCACAAAATACAACACAACAAGGCACCACGTACCAGGCACTATACACAAATATATTCACGATATTAATAACCCCAAATAAAGGTGACCACCTGAATTAAGAGAATTAGGGGATAAGGAAGAAGGAAGAGAAAAAGAGAAAAGAGAAAAAAGAAAAGAAAATTAGGGACCAAAAAAAGGAGTGCAAAAATGAAATTGGGAAAAAGGAGGGGGGGAAGTAAAAGCGAGAAAAGAAAGGAAAAGAAAAAAAAAGAGCGAAAAGAGAGAATGAAGTGGAAGAGGGGAAGAGACTTTTTATATGAGGAGAATACTCCTATAGAACAGCCATTAATCCCAACAAATTCCAGCAACAGCTCCCTGGAGATCAATGCAAACTAGAAACAACCAATAATATAACGATGAAAATAGAATGGAGAACACTAATCCCAAAATAAAATAAAGAGAAAATAAAATGGCACTTTAAAAAAAAATGGTAAAATGGTAGCAGTAATAATACTGGTTAAAAATAAGAAGGTAGTAATTAAAAGGGTAAAATCAGGTGATGGAAAAAAGAAGAAAAAAAAAAGAAGAAGAGGAAAAGAAAAAAAAAGAAAAAAAAAGAAAAAAAATTGGTTTCTTAGTTAAAAGGTGAAAAAAGAAAAAAAAAATATTGCAGTAGTGAAGGTCCTTCGGTTCTTCTATTCTTCAGTGTGGCTCGCCTTAGACCTGCCAGGTATTCAGGAGAGTGTTGAGTTTCCCTGCGATACACTGTTCCTCTGTGTTGTAAACCACAGACAGTCCTTATTTTAAAGCAAGCCGCATTTGTTTCCCAGACTGCCTTATTTTGTGTTTAGCAAAGAGTCAGTTTGTGGGTCAGCCTCTGGGTGGCAGTGTTCTGGGGTTGGCCTCTGAGGCTACAGGGCCTCTCTGTCCAGTGGGAGTTCACTGCCCAGAGCTGGCTGCGTAAGAGTTACCAGTGCTGTGTTGTTGCTGGGATTCTTTCAGCATATTTTTAAAATTTTATTTTCAATGAAATTTTATAGGGTGATATAGGTTAATGAGATTATATAGGTTTCAAGTATACATTTCTATGATACATGATCTGTATATTGCATTGTGTGCCCAACCCCAAAGTCATATGATCTTCTATCACCAGGTATTTGGCCCCCTTTACTCCCCACAACCTCCTTCCCTCTGGTAATGAGCATACTGTTCTCTGTGTCTCTGAATTTCAGTTATATCCCACATATGAATGAAATCATATGGTTCTTAGCTTTATTTGACTGACTTATTTCACTTAGTACAATATTCTCAACCTCCATCCATGTTGTCTCAAGTGGCAGTATTTTATATTTTCTTATGGATGAGAAATATTCCATGGCATATACGTACCACATCTTCTTTATCCAATCATCTATTGAAGGACACTTTAGTTGTTTCTGTGTCTTGGCCACCATGAATAATGCTGTAATGAACATATTTGGGTATATATCTTTGCGAATAAATGTTTTCAAATTTTGCGGGTAGGTACCCAGGAGAGGTTTGTTGGATCAAAAGGTAACTCCATTTTTACTTTTTGAGGAACCTCCATACTCTTTTCCATAGTGGCTGTACCAGTTAACATTTCCCTCAGCAGGGAATGAGGGTTCCTTTTCCTCCACTACTTCTCCAACACTTGTTATTAATTTCCTTATTGATAACAGGCATTCTAACCAGTGTGAGGTGGTATGTCATTGTAGTTTTGATTTGCAGTTCTATAATAGCTAACCAAGTTGAGCATCTTTTCACATATCCATTGGCCATTTGTCTTCTTGGGAGAAGTGTCTGTTCAGATCCTCTGTCCTTTTTTTTCCCCTCTATTTTTTTAAAATATACATTTGTATTATTGATAGTATTACAGATATCTCCCATTTTCTCCTCCTTTCACCTCCTTCTCCCAGCCCCTACCCACTCCCCTATGTCTTCACCACCTACTTCCCGTGTCCATGGGCTATGCATATAAGTATATAAGTTCTTTGGTTTATCACTTCTTACCCCCCCCTCCCCACCCCACATCGAGGTATGTCAGTCTGTTCCATGCCTCCCTGCTTCAGGTCTTATTTTGTTGGTAAATTCCTTTTGTTCATTAGATTCCACAAATAGGTGAGATCATGTGATATTTCTCTTTCTCAGTTTGACTTATTTCACATAGCATAATATTCTCCAGATCCATCCATGCTGTCCCAAAGGGTAAGAGATCCCTATTTTTCACAGCTGCATAGTATTCCATAGTGTAAATGTCCCACAGCTTTTTTATCCAATCATCTACTGATTGGAACTCGGGCTGTTTCCAATTCTTAGCTATTGAAAATAATGCTGCTATGAACATAGGAGGGCATATATTCTTTCTGATAGTGTTTTGGGGTTTTTAGGATATATTCCAAGAAGTGGGGTCACTGGGTCAAATGGAAATTACATTTTTAACTTTTAAAGGAAACTCCATACTGCTGTCCATAGTGGCTGCACCAATCTGCATTTCCACCAGCAGTGAACTTGTGCTCCCTTTTCTCCACATCCTGGCTAGCACTTGTTGTCTGTTGATTTTTCTGATGATAGACATTCTGACAGGTGTGAGGTGATATCTCATTGTCATTTTAATTTGCATCTCTCTGATGATCAGTGTCTTTGATCATTTTTTCATGTGTCTCTTGGCCATTAGTATGTCCTCTTTGGAGAAATGTCTAATCAGGTCTTCTGCCCATTTTTTAAATTGGGTTGCTTGTCTTCTTTTCGTTGAGTTGTATGAGTAATTTATATATTTGGCATATAAATCCCTTATCAGATGTATCATTGGCAAATACGTTTTCCCATTCAGTGGGTTCCCTTTTCAATTTGATGGTGGTTTCTTTTGCTGTGCAGAAGCTTTTTATTTTCATGTAGCCCCATTTGTTTATTTTCTCCTTAGTTTCCTTTGCCCTAGGAGATGTATCCATAAATATATTGTCACATGAGATGTATGAGATTTTACTGCTTATGTTTTCATCTAAGATTTTTATGGTTTCATGCCGTACATTTAAGTCTTTTACCTACCTTGAGTTTATTCTTGTGTATGGGACAAGTTGGTGGCCTCGTTTCATGTGTCTTTCCAGTTTTCCCAACACCATTTGTCTTTACTCCATTGTATGTTCTTGCCTCCTTTGTCAAATATTATTTGACCACAATGGTGTGGGTCAATTTCTGGGGTCTGTGTTCTGATCCATTGGTCTATATGCCTGTTCTTATGCCCCATACCAGGCTATTTTTGTTGTAATGGCTTTGTAGTATAGTTTGATATTTAGTATTGTGATCCCTTCTACTCATTCTTTTTTCTCAAGATAGCTGCAGCTATCTGGGGTCTTTTATGGTTCCATATACATTTTTGGAGTATTTGTTCTAACTCTGTGAAGTATGCCATTGGTATTTTAATAAGGATTGCTTTGAATCAGATTTCTTTGGGTAGTATAGACACTTTAATGATGTTAGTTCTTCCAATCTATTAACATGATATACACTATTTGTTTGTATCTTCCTCTATTTCTTTTTTGAATGTCCTTTAGTTTTCCAAGTACAAGTCTTTTAACTACTTTAAATTTATTCATTTTTTAATAGGATTGTATGTTTGGTGTTGAGTTGTATGAGTCCTTTATATAATTTGGATATTAAAGCCTTGTCAGAGCTGTTGTTTGCAAATATCTTCTCCCATTTGGTTGTTGCTTTTTTGTTTCATTGGCAATTTCCTTTGCTGTGCAGAAGCTTTTAGTTTGATACAGTCTCATTCATTTATTTTTCCTTTTATACCCCTTGCCTTTGGGGACAAATTCATAAACTATTTTCTAAGACCAAGGCTCATAAGTTTAATATGTACATTTTCTTCTATGTAATGTATTGTTTCTGATCTTATACTTAGGTTTTTGATCCATTTTGAATGAATTTTTGTACATGGCACAAACTCTACTCTAGTTTTATTCTTTTGCATGTGACTTTTCAATTTTCCCAGTACCATTTATTGAAGGGGCTTTCCTTTCTTCATTGTAGGTTTTTGATTCATTTGTCTAAAATTTATTTGTCCATATACATGTGGTTTTATTTCTGGGATCTCAATTCTATTCTTTGGTCTGTGTATCTATTTTACTACCAATACCATAGTTTTGTTTTTTTATTATGTTTATTCTGTAGTATAATTTTATGGCAGGTAGTGTGATACCTTCAGCTTTTTTCTTTTTTCTGAGGATTGCTTTGTCTCTTTACTTCCTTTTGTAGTTCCATATAAATCTGATGATTTTTTGTTCTATTTATTCTTAAAATGTCATTGAGATTTTAATGGGATTGTATAAAATCTGTATATTGCTTTGGGTAATATGGACATTTAGTTATGTTGATTTTTCTAATCCATGAACACAGAAAGTCTTTCCATTTCATTTTGTCTTTTTCCATCTCTTTTAATAATGCTTTGTATTTTTTCAGTAGATAAGTCCTTCACTTCCTTTGTATTTTATTTATTTATTTTGCAATTGCAAAAGGAATTCTTTTCCATATCTTTTACTGAAATGTCATTGCTAGTATATAGGAATGCAGGGGATTTTTGTACATTGAGTTTTGTATCCTGCTACTTTACAATATTTGTTTATTGTTTCTAATTTTTTTGGTGGAGTCTTTAGGGTTTTATATATAAAGAATCATGTCATCTGTCAAAGTGACACTTTTATTTCTTCATTCCTAATTTGGATGCCTTTTATTTCTTTCTCTAGCTTGATTTTTTAAATATATGGTTAATGTCACTGCCCACTGTAAGCCACCATCATCTTTCACATGAATGATTACAATAACTGCTGCCTATTTACTCATTCTTTCATTATTGTCCCTCCTCCACCCACAGTATATTTTCTACAAAAGAGCCAGTTGATCAGTTAAAATGAAAATCAGATCATATCACTTTATACTTAAAGCCTTCAATGGATTTTCAACACCCTTAGAAAAAAATCCGAACTCCTTACCATGGCCTGCATCATCTGGCCTTAGGCTACCTCTTCATTCTTAACTTGTGCCACTCTCCTACTACAATACTCCAGTTACACTGATTATCTGTCTTTTCTCCTATTAATGTAAGTTTGCTCCTGTCCCAGGGTATTTTGTATTTGCATTTGCTTTTTATCTTCAAGTCTCAGATCAAATGACATTTATTTAGAGAAGCCTGATATTACTCTCTATCACAGGGGCTGCAAAAAAAAGCTTCAAGGGTCCAGGAAATAGGGAATAGTGAGTGAAGCAGCTAGTTGGAGACTGTGGGAGAACCTGATAATCCATGCCCTATTTAAAGACATTTACTACTCAGCTTCAGCTAATTTCTGCATGCAGAAATGCAGATTGTTTGAGTTTTCAAGAGAAGCTAGAAATCTGGATTTTCACTTGGTAATATTTTAATTGTTAAAGATTAGTAACAAATGCAAAGTTTTAACAGACACAGAGATCAGACAAAATATAAACCTGAATCCAATACATCCAATATGCCTCTTCTTTGTAATCACTGCTTTATCACATAATTCTGTTTTCTACTATCTGAAACTGTATAATTTTGTGTCTGTCTTCTTTTCAGAAGATATTAGTATGCCTTAAGACTTTGCTTAAAAATTATAATCACCATATGACATTAATGCTCTAACAAAATTAACAGCAAGTCCTTAAAATAATCTAATACTCAGACCATATTAAAATTTCCCCCATTGTCATATAGAATCTTAATAAATATTTATTAAGTAAATGATAAATGAACATAAATAACTAAAGTACACTTCCTAAAGTTTTGAAACAGAATCTTTTTGTCAAAAGAGCCTTATTTTTCAAATTTGAAAAAGCAAACAATTAGTTCAGTTAGTATAATTCTAGTCATGCATATAAAAACTAACAGTAAAACTCCACAGTAGATATTTACCCAGGAAAAATGAAGGCATATTTCTCCACAAATACTTGTACAAGAATGTTCTCAGCAGGTTAACTCACAATATCTAAGCAGCAGAAACAACCCAAATGTGCATTAATGTGTAAATGGATAAATAAACTATGAAATATTCACACAATGAAATATTACTCAGCAATAAAATACACAGCAATGTAAGTCCCAAAGGCATTATGCTGAATACAATAAGGCAGACAAAATAGTAAATACGGTATATATTTATTTATATAAAAGTCTAGAGCAGATAAAACTAATATATGGAGGAAAAAATATCATAATAGTGGCTGTATTTAGTGAGAAGGAGCATGAAAGAACATTCTGGAGTATGGTAATATTTATAGAGATTTTGGTTACACGAGTGTGTACATTTGTGGAAATGCTGAATGGTACATTTATGATTTGTGCTTGTTTTTATATGTATATTTCATCCTCAAAAGAATTATAAAATATTTAATTTAAATATGTACTGATATCTGCTACTTACATTTAAATGCACCAAAAATAATTAAGCTTTATGAATGATGGATAGAGGAATGAGTTTGTGAACAGGTGTTTGATAAATCAATATAGTTCAATGTTAGTAGTGGACTGTAGTGGTGGGCATACAAATTTTTATTGTATAATTCTTCCATCTTGGATAAAATTTTGAAATTTTTTATAATAAAATGCTGAGAAAGATGCCATATTGTTTTTCAGAAGAGAAGAGAAAAAAAGGGGCTAGCCTAAGGATATATATGTCTTAGACTTTCTGAGACACTTGCTGATCTGCCTCTCTGGTTGACTTTGGATGAACTGACCTCCACTTCCAGTCCTTGTGTAAACTGGTAGCTTCTTGGCAATATCAACGAGGATCTGCTTTTGGACATCAGGTCTCTCTTCATTTTCATAGCGCTCCTTGTCTGTATAGGATAAATGAAACTGGAAGCAGAAGTGAGAAGCAAGTATTTATTTCCCAAGGTTCACAAAAAAATTAAAAACAACAATAGTCATTGAGAAGAAGAGATTTGTTACCTATCCTGAAGCTCACTTACCTATTTGGCATATAACTTTCTCTGGAGAATTATCTCAACTAGCTATCTGGCTTTTATCTCAATCTTTATAACTCTGCATGATAGGTCGTTTTGTTTTATAAGTAAAATAAAACTTATATTAAGTAACTTGAGCATTGTTACATGCACTCAACCAGTAAGTAGCAAAACTAAGCCCAAACCCAGTTCACCGTACTCCAAGACTTGTACCCTGTATACTACAATATGATATTACATTCTGATGTGTGATGTCTTACTGATAGGACCCTAATAACTATGAATAACTATGCTTATTATTAAGTTTTGAGTATTTTTCATAGGTGACACTTTTGTAGGATCTGGATGAGGCTGCTTGCGAGATTATCTGGATATTCTAATTTTGAAAATAAGTAGAAATTTGGATATTCTCACGATTTCAATAATTTGTACTCTGGTATGAAGCTTCTTGCCATGTCTGCACCATACCTTGCTAATCTTGCAAAAGATATTCCAACAATTTTCCAAAGTAACACAGACCTTAAAGCTTTCTTCTGTCTGGGCCAAAGTGTAGGTAAATGTGAAAAAAGAGAAGGACCTCTGTTCATATTTTCTGGGTTTAAGTCTCATATCTGCAACTTGATAGTTTAAAAAATTACTTTGGAAAATCAGACTCTGTCATTCTAAAGTTATCCAACAGTAAAACAGAGGCAATAATAACTATTTAACACACACAAAAATAAATGTGACTAAGCTTCAAAAAAATATGGTTTTCTCTGGCTGGAGAAAATTAAATATTTGTTATGAATTCTTTACAATAAATTTCAAAAAGTGGTATGCCAGGCCACAAAATATACAAAATTATAAGGCCTTTGATACATATTACCAAACTATCTTTTAGTTATTTAACAATTTACCTTCTAACTAGTATACCATTTTTATTGTCTTTTTTGTGATTTTTCTGAATTTCATACAAAAATCATTTATTACTTTAAATTGAAGAAAAAATAAATTATTGTTTTAATCTTTATTGTTCGGATTATTACAGATGTTCCTCTTTTTTCTCCCCCTAGCTCTCCTCCACCTGGTTCCCACCCCACTCCAGGCCTTCCCTCCACTCCCCCACTAACCTCGTCCATAGGTGTAAACTCTCTGTCCAATCTCTTCCCACACCCCCGACAACCCCTTCCCCCTGAAAATTGTCAGTCTGCTCCATTTCCATGCTCCTGATTCTATTACATTCACCAGTCTGTTCTGTTCATCAGGTTTTTTATTCATTTGATTTTTAGGTTCACTTGTTGATAGATATGTATTTGTTGTCACTTTGTTTTTCATATTTTTTTCTCTTTACCTTTTTCTTCTTCTTCCTATTCTTAGAGAATACCCTTCAGCATTTCATATAATACTGGTTTAGTGGTCATGAACTCCTTTAGCTTTTTCTTGTCTGTGAAGCTCTTTATCTGACCTTCAATTCTAAATGATAGCTTTGCTGGGTAGAGTAATCTTGGTTGTAGGTTCTTGGTATTCATCACTTTGAATATTTCTTGCCACTCCCTTCTGGCCTGCATAGTTTTTTGTTGAGAAATCAGCTGACATTCGTATGAGTACTCTCTTGTAAGTAACTAACTGTTTTTTTCTTGCTGCTTTTAAGATTCTCTCTTTGTCTTTTACCCTTGGCATTTTAATTATGATGTGTCTTGGTGTGGTCCTCTTTGGATTCCTCTTGTTTGGGGTTCTCTGCGATTCCTGGACTTGTAAGTCAATTTCTATCACCACGTAGGGAAAGTTTTCTGTCATTATTTCTTCAAATAGGTTTTCAATATCTTGCTCTCTCTCTTCTTCTGGCACCCCCATAATTCGGATGTTGGTACACTTGAAGTTGTCCCAGAGGCTCCTTACACTATCTTCATATTTTTGGATTCTTTTTGCTTTTTGCTTTTCCAGTTGGGTGTTTTGTGCTTCTTCATATTTCAAATCTTTGACTTGATTCTTGGGATCCTCTAGTCTGATGTTGGATCTCTGTATATTATTCTTTATTTCAGTCAGTGTATGCTTAATTATTGATTGGTTCTTTTTCATATCCTTAAGGGTCTCACTAAATTTCTTGGAGGTTTCTAGAAGATTCTTGAGTAACCTTATAACCGTGGTTTTGAACTCTATATCCAGTATTTTGCTTTCATCCATTTCTTTCATTTGTGACTTGTTTCATTGTCTCTTCATTTTGGCTGCTTCCCTGTGTTTGTTTCTATGTACTAGGTAGCTACTAAGTCTCCTTGAGTTGATAGAGTGGCCTTGTGTGGTAGGTGTCCTATAGGGCCCAGTGACTCAGCCTCCCCAGTAACCAGAGGTGAACACTCTTGATGCACATCTTTGTGGTCTGTTTGCACAGTCTCATTGTAGTTAACCCTTGATTCCTGTTGGTATCACTGGGAGGAATTGACCTCCAGGACAATTGGTGTGATGACCAGCTGCGTCTATATTGGAAGATCTATTGCACAGGAGACACCCTTATGGGGCAGGACTTGATTCAGTGGGGCTTTGGTGCTCACTGAGTCTTCCCCTTGAGTGTGTCGCTTATGGTTGTGAAGAGTTGTAAAATTGTATGGTCTCACTCTGACCACTGGGTACACTGGCTCTTGGATCTCCAAGGAGGTACAAGGTCAGCTACTGTCTGGGGTTGCCCAGCAGGAGAATCAGAGACAACTGCAGATTCCTCCTCTTTGTATGAGGTTTGGAAGTGCTCAGACGAGGCCCAGCTGTGAAGCAAGGCAGGCTGCTGCTGCCAGGACTTGAGCCTTCTTTTAGAAGCTCTGGGGCTCTCTGACCCACCTGCAATTTGACAGGTTTTAGGCAGAGAAAGGACAAGCTATTTATAGGCAAAAGCCAATGCGCACAGCTTGGGTGGGATTGTAAAGTGGGTGGGATGGGGTCTCTGGGAACCACCAGGGTGGAGCAAACAGCAATGGCTGCCAGTCAGCTCTGCATTGGAGAGGTCCCCGGGTCTCCACATTCCACACCCCCATGCAGGAACAATGATCACTGAGAGTACCTCTGAGAGAAAGCCGCTTTCGTGTTCCTATCCCGATGCCAGACAGTCCAGTTTCTCCCCATATGTGTCTGGGTCCCCCAGAGTCTCACCCAGAACTGGATTTCAGAGCAAGCAGAGCTTGTATCTCCCTCCTGATTAAAAGAGCAGCATATCCAGGTACCAGCACTTTCCGTGCTGCCACACCTCTTACCAGTCTTAATGTGCTTTCTTCACCTCTTCAGTTGTGGAACTTCCACTGAGCCAGCTTTCCCGTGGTTCTGGGTGGTAGTTGTTCTGCCTTTTTTTTTTTTTTTAAATGTGTCCTCATCCCCCCCATTAACCCCCAACCTCCCCCCCACACACAAACTCATGCTCCCATCCCCCCGTTGTCCATGTCCATTGGTTTGGCTTATATACATGTATACAAGTCCTTCGGTTGATCTCTTCCCCTTACCCCCGCCCTCCCCTACTTTCTTTCTGGGGATTGATAGCCTGATTGCTGTTTCTCAGTCTTTGGGTCTGTCCCTTTTCATCAGTCTATGTTGTTCTCTATAATCCACAAATGAGTGAGATCATGTGGTATTTATCTTTCTCTGACTGGCTTATTTCACTTAGCATAATGCTCTCCAGTTCCATCCATGCTGTTGCAAAAGGCAAGAGTTCCTTTTTTTTTACCGCAGCATAGTATTCCATTGTGTATATGTACCACAGTTTTCTAATCCACTCATCTGCTGATGGGCACTTAGGCTGTTTCCAAATCTTAGCTATGGTGAATTGTGCTGCTATGAACATAGGGGTGCATATATCCTTTCTGATTGGCGTTTCTGGTTTCTTGGGATATATTCCTAGTAGTGGGATCACTGGGTCAAATGGGAGTTCCATTTTTAGTCTTCTGAGGTAGCTCCATACTGTTCTCCACAGTGGCTGCACCAGCCTGCATTCCCACCAGCAGTGCAGAAGGGTTCCTTTTTCTCCACATCCTCTCCAACACTTGTTGTTTGTTGATTTGTTGATGATAGCCATTCTGACAGGTGTGAGATGATAACGCATTGTCGTTTTGATTTGCATCTCTCGTATAATTAGTGACTTTGAGCAGGTTTTCATATGTCTTTCGGCCTTCTGTATGTCCTCTTTCGAAAAGTGTCTATCTAAGTCCGTTGCCCATTTTTTTATTGGATTGTTTATCTTCCTTTTGTTAAGTTTCATGAGATCCCTGTAAATGTTGGAAATTAAACCCTTATCGGTGGTATCATTGGCAAATATGTTCTCCCATGTAGTGGGTCTTCTTGTTGTTTTGTTGATGGTTTCCTTTGCTGTGCAAAAGCTTTTTATTTTGATGTAGTCCCATTTGTTTATTTTCTCTTTAGTTTCCATTGCCCTAGGAGCATTATCAGAGAAGAAATTTCTTTGGCATATGTTTGCGATTTCGCTGCCTGTGGATTCCTCTAGTATTTTAATGGTTTCCCGTCTTACGTTTAAGTCTTTTATCCATTTTGAGTTTATTTTTGTGTATGGTGTGAGTTGGTGATCTAGTTTCATCCTTTGGCATGTATCTGTCCAATTTTCCCAACACCATTTATTGAAAAGACTGTCTTGACTCCATTGTATGCTCTTGCCTCCTTTGTCGAATATTAATTGGGCATAGTGGTTTGGGTCGATTTCTGGGGTCTCTATTCTATTCCATTGATCTATATGTCTGTTCTTGTGCCAGTACCAAGCTGTTTTAAGAACAGTGGCTTTGTAATACAATTTGATATCTGGTATTGAGATCCCACCTACTTTGTTCTTTCTCAGGATTGCTGCAGCTATTCGGGGTCTTTTTTTATTCCAGATGAATTTTTGGAACGTTCGTTCTAGATCTGTGAAATATGCTGTTGGTAATTTAATGGGGATTGCATTGAATCTATAAATTGCTTTGGGTAGTATGGACATTTTGATGATGTTGATTCTACCAATCCATGAACACGGTATATTCTTCCATCTGTTTATGTCTTCCTCTATCTCTTTTTTCAGTGTCCTGTAGTTTTCAGCATATAAGTCTTTTACCTCCTTAGTTAAGTTTATTCCTAGGTATTTTAATTTTTTTGGTGCAATGGTAAATGGGATTGCTTCTGTAGTTTCACTTTCTGTAAGTTCACTATTGGTGTAAAGAAATGCCATGGATTTCTTAGCATTAATTTTGTATCCTGCTACATTGCCGAATTCATTTATTAAGTCTAATAAGTTTTTGATGGAGTCTTTAGGGTTCTGTATGTACAGTATCATGTCATCTGCAAATAAGGACAGTTTTACTTCTTCTTTTCCAATCTGGATGCCTTTTATTTCTTCTTCGTGTCTGATCGCAATGGCTAGTACTTCCAGTACTATGTTGTGTTCTGCCTTTTAATTGTAATTTTGATGTGGTTGTGAGAGGCAGCAAGTATATGCCGCCATCTTGGTTTCTCCAAAATAAATTATTTTTAATGGTAAAAAAAGTTTTGTTGGCCCAGCTGGTGTTGCTCAGTAGTTGAGCATCAATCTATGAACCAGGAGGTAATGATTTGATTCCTGGTCAGGGCACATGCCCAGGGTGCTGGCTGGATCCCCAGGAGGGGTGTGCGGAAGGCAGCTGATCAATGATTGTCCCTCTTCATTGACATTTCTATTTCTCTTTCCCTCTCCCTTCCCCTTTTAAATCAATAAAATATTTTTAAAAAGTAAAAGAAAAGTTCTAGATAATAACAAGTTATTAAAAGTCTCTTTTTTGATATTCATGATAGCAGGAGAATAGGTGGAAGTGATACTCACCTTCTACCCAGACACAACTGGAATTACAACTTAAATATACAATAATCAGCCTGAATTACCAACCAAGACAGGGTAAACAGAAGTCTTATAACCAAGGATTTACAGAAGAAATCATTTAGAAACTGCTCCAAAGAGAAAGGCTAGGGCCAGTGACAGGCAGTATCTGATATTGATCTGCAACACAGTCCCTCCCAAGAGTCCCCAGAACCAACAGACCAAGTAGACACCTTCAGATAACATCAGAGCAGGATCTAATAAGCTTCACAAGCAGCATATTCAAAAGAAGATGTGGGCAGGTACCAAAGCTGGATGAGGGGAATTCCACTTCATGTGATAAGCACCTACACTGCAGTCGGTACACAGTGGTCAGAGTTGATCCTCACAGTCAGTGAGACTGAGGGTCAGACTTATGCATAAACAGGCCAATAGCAATCAAGACTCAACTACAGCAGGAGGGCTCACATAAACTACACAAGGGATATTACTGCAGCATACAGCTCCAGTGATCAAGGAGACTGCTCCACTGGATCCCACAAGACACAAAGTACATAAGGCCAACCAACTAAGACAGGGAGACAGAACAGATCTACCAAATACATAGAAACAACCAAAAACTAGCAGCCAAAATGAGGAGAAAAGCATACATGCTCTAAATCAGCGGTTCTCAACCTATGGGTAGCGACCCCTTTGGCAGTCGAACGACCCTTTCACAGGGGTCGCCTAAGACCATCCTGCATATCAGATATTTACATTACGATTCATAACAGTAGCAACATTACAGTTATGAAGTAGCAACGAAAATAATTTTATGGTTGGGTCACAACATGAGGAACTGTATTTAAAGGGCCAGAAGGTTGAGAACCACTGCTCTAGATGAAAGAATAGGAGAAATCTCCAGAAAAAAAAAAGCTAAATGAAATGCAGCACAGCAATTTATCAGACATTGATTTCAAAGTAATGGTTATAAGGATGCTCAAGGAACATGGTGAGAACTACAAGGAACTTAACAAGAACTACAACAACATGTAATAGGACATAGAAACCATTAAAAAGAACCAGTCAGAAATGAAGAATGTAATTTCATAAATGAGAAAAATACTAAAAGAAAGTGGGAGAAAATGGTGGCTGAATAGGCAGAAGTGTTGTGCACTTCCTGCTGGGGCCAGGCCAGAAAAGCAACTAAATCAGAGAACATCAACCGTGAATTAACAAATTAGACACAGTTGAAGAGACAATTTTCTATAAGAAATGGCAGAGGATGCCTAGAGAACACCACTTGCCAGCCATAAGCCACATGGAACCACCACTATGTCCCAGCAGTGAGTGGCACAGTACCTCCCAGCAGGCTCCCAGACATATGAGGTGAGCACTTGCCAGCATGATCTCCTGAACCAGGCCTCCTCACCAGCCTACTGGGACCCAGTGTCCTGGATATGGCTCCAGGATCCTGCAGTGAATGCAAGCCAGTGGGAAACTCGTGCTCCACCCCCACCCTTGGCCCCAGAAATGTGCTGGCTAGTTCAACCCAGAGCCACCAAGCACCCACTCCTCCCTGAGCCCTAGGACCTGCTGCTGGGGCAACCCAGAGTAACCCAGTGTGTGCTTCACTCTGGGCCACAGAAGAGCACAGATTGTGTGACTCAAAGCAACCTGCCCATACTCCACCCCAGACCTGGGAGGGGAGACCCAGAGCAATGCAGCAAGTGCTTCACTCAGGGCCACAGAAGAGCTCTGACTCTACCCCATGCTCCTAGGACAGTCTTCCACCCCTAGAAGAACCCAGTGCATGCCTCACTCCAGGCCACCGGAGAGCACAGACTATGTGATCCACAGTAATCCACCCCTGCTTGACATGGGGGAGGGGCAAACTGGAACAACCTAGTGTGCACCTTACTCTGGGCCACAAGAAAGTGAGGACTGGAGTCAAGGTGGTGGCTGGCAGGACAGCAGTGAGGTAGAAAGTGTGAGTGAGTGAGGAAGTGAAAGGGGAGTGTGTGGACATGTGGTTTGTGTATGTGTGTATGTGTGAGTGAGGGACAGTTACACCTTGCAAAAATCTCAGGGGCTGGCAGACCTGGCTCTACTACATGAGGAGTCCCTTCTACCACTGCAAGCACTGCAGAGCACTGCAGGGGAAGATGGCTCTGGCACAGAAACCACACCACCTTAAAGAGGAGAACTGCTGTGACTAGTAGCCCAGCCTCACCACCACCCAGGCTGGCTTGAAACACAATCCTGGACACTACATCCACTCTGGCCAAAGACCTGCTACCTCATCTGCACACCCCCAGACACCAGAACTTCAGTCTCCCTGGCTGCAGGCTCCTGTGAGCCCTGGAGTGCGCTCCTGTCCCACCAAACTTTTGCTTCAGCAAAGGCCCAGTACATGACTCAGTGACTAAACCCTTTGTGCACCTGAGCACCTGGGTCCCCCAGTAAGACCCTGGAGTGCATTATGCTACTACCAAGCCAGCCACTTCAGCCACAGACCCCATGCATGACTTGGTGACTGGACCTTTTGCATGACTTGCCACTGGGGCTCCACAAGCATGAGGTCTGGAGTGCGTGACCTTCCCACCAAGCCTGCTGCTTCAGCCACAGGTCCCGAGTATGATTTGGCAACTGGACCCTTCACAAGAATAGGTACCCTGGCCCTCTGGTGAGGCGCCAAGTGTGTGACCATCCTGCCAAGCCCTGTATCAGCCACATTCCCCCATGCAACTAGGCACCTGGACCATTTGGTGAGAGCATAAGTGGGGAGACAAACAAGCCCCAGAGGAAAGAAAAGGAGAAATCGCCAGAAAAGGAACTAAATGAAAAGGAGGTATGCAATATGTCAGGAAAAGAATTCAGACTAAGGGTAATGGAGGTCCTAAACCAGTTGGATGAGAAAATGAACAACTTAAGTAAGAATCAAGAGGAAATGAATAATGATAAAGCTACAATAAAAAACACAATGGAAGGTTTCAATAGTAAACCAGAAGTGGAGGACCGAATTAGCAGGTTAGAAGACAGGGCAGGAAATCTGAACAGCAATTGGAGAAAAAAATCAGAAAGCAGGAGGGCCAAAGGGATTTTTGGGAAAACATGAAACAAAGCAACATACGTACAATAGGGGTGCTAGAAGGACAAAAATAGGAGCAAGGGGTAGAAAACTTATGTGAAGAGACAATGACAGAAAACTTCATTGACTTGGGAAAGAAAAAAGTCACACAAGTACAGAGAGTCTCAAATAAAATGAACACCAAAGACTCTCACCAAGAATAGTCAAAATTACAATGGCAAATGTTAACGATAAAGAAAGAATTTTAAAGGCTGCAATCGAGAAACAGAGTTACCTACAAGGGACCATTAGATTATCAAATGATTGCTCAACAGAAACACATCAGGCCAGAAGGGAATGGAATGAAGTATACAAAGTGATGCAAAGCAAGGGATTAAATCCAAAAATACTCTAACCAACAAGGCTGTCATTTAAAATCAAATGGGAAAGCCGGAGATTCACAGACAAAAAAGGCTAAGGGGGTTTATCAGTACCAAGCTAGCAATAAAAGAAATGCTAAAGAGACTTGTTGTAAAAAGAAAAAAGAAAAAGGGAAGAAGGAGCCCTAACCAGTTTGGCTCAGTGGATAGAGTGTCAGCCTGCGGACTCAAGGGTCCCAGGTTCAATTCCAGTCAAGGGCATGTACCTTGGTTGTGGGCACATCCCAGTGGGGATTGTGCAGGAGGCAGCTGATCGATGTTTCTCTCTCATCAATGTTTCTGGCTCTCTATCCCTCTCCCTTCCTCTCTGTAAAAGATCAATAAACTATATTTTTTTTTAAAAAAAAAGGGAAGAAGGAACACAGGCATAAACAATAAAAATGGAAACAAACAAGTACCTATCAATAATAAACTTAAACATAAATGGAATAAATGCTCCAATAAAAAGACATCAAGTGGCTGGATGGATAAGAAAATATGACCCATATACAGGCTGTCTACAAGAGACCCACCTTTGGAGCTCCAGTGGCGCAATCAGTTAGCACGTGGAACTTATAAGGGACCCACCTTAGAACAAGGGACTCACACAGACTGAAAGTTAAGGGATGGAAAAATATCTTTCAGGCAAATGGAAATGAAAAAAAAAAAGTTGGGGTAGCAATATTTCTTTCTCACAACATAGACCTCAAAGTGAAGGCCATAACAAGAGATAAGGAAGGCCACTTCATAATAACAAAGGGATCAATAAAGCAAAAGGATATAATTCTTATAAATATATATGCATCCAATACAGGAGCACCAAAATCCATTAAAAAAAAAACAACTTCTGGATGATATCAAGGGATGACAGTAACGGACTTTAATATCTTGTAGACATCAGTGGATAAATCCTCTAGACAAAAAAAATCACCAAAGTAGGAGCAATCCTAAATGAATCACTAGATCAGATGTACCTAATTCACATCTTCAGAACATGTCACCCAAAAGCTACAGAAAATACATTCTTCTCAAGTGCACATGGGACATTTTCAAATATAGACCACATATTGAGACACAGGCAAAGTCTCTTCAAATTGAAAAAAATAGAAATCATATCAAGTATTTTCTCATATCACAATGATGGATGTTCTCCAATTTAGTGGCTTCTATGTCCTGGCCCCAAGAGGAGGTGTGCAACACTTCTGCCTATTTGACCGCCATTTTCTTCGACATTCTTTTAGTATTTTTCTCCTTCTTGAAATTACATTCTTAATTTCTGACTGGTTCTTTTTAACGGTTTCTATGTTCTATTTCATGCTATAATAGTTCCCATTAAGTTCCTTGTAGTTCTCACCATGTTCCTTGAGCATCCTTATAAATATTAATTTGAAACCAATGTCTGATAAATTGCTCCGCTGATAAAATTAGAAATCAACTACAATAAAAACAATTAAAAAATCAAACACTTGGAGGCCACATAGTATGTTATTAAACAATTATTGGGTTACCAAAGAGATCAAAGAAGAAATAAAAACATCCTCGAAACAAATGACAATGAAAACACAACAATCCAAAATCTATGGGACACAATGAAAGCAGTCCTGAGAGGGAAGTTCATAGCTCTACAGGCCTACTTCAAAAACAAGACAAACTGGTAATAAATGATCTAACCTTACAACTCAAAAAGTTAGAAAGAGAGCAACAAGAAAAGCCCAGAGTGAGCAGAAGGAAGGAGATAATAAAGATCAGAGCAGAAATAAATGACATAGAAACCAAAAAAACAAAACATAAAATCAATGAAACGAAGAGATGGTTCTTTGAAAGGATAAACAAGATTGATGAACCTCTAGCCAGGCTCACCAAGAAGCAAAGAGAGAGTACCCAAATAAACACAATCAGAAATGAAAGAGGCGAAATAACAACAGACCCCACAGAAATACAAAGAATTATATTAAAAAAAAACTAGAAGCCCGGTGCACGAAATTCGTACATGGGGCGTCCTTCAGCCTGGCATGAAATGATGAAAACGTTCCAGACCCAGCCTGGCCAGAGGTCCTAAATGGCTGGGCGTGGAACGCTTGCCTAGGTGCCAGGGCAATGACACAGTGTTACCCTCCTGCGCAGCTGCTCTGTGCCTGCTGCCCAGAGGCCCTCCACGGCTGGGTTGGAATGCTTGCCTCATTGCCATACACCAAAATAAACTCAAAATTAATAAAAGACCTAAATGTAAGAAAAGTAATAATTAAAACCTTAGAAGAATCCACAGCAGAAAAATATCAGACATATGTCGTAGCAATCTGTACAGATACAGTTTCTAGGACAATGGAAACTAAGGAGAACATAAACAAATGGGACTACATCAACATAAAAGGCTTCCGCACAGAAAAAAAACAAAAAAAACAAAACCATCAACAAAACAACAAGAAAACTGACTGCATGGGAGAACATATTTGCCAATGATATCTCTGATAAGGGTTTAATCTCCAAACTTATTAGGGAATTCATACAGCTTAACAAAAGGAAGACAAAAAACCCAATAAAAAAATGGACAACTGACCTAAATAGATACTTTTCGAAAGAAGACATAAGGAAGGCCAAGAGACATATGAAAACATGCTCAAAGTCACTAATCATTCAAGAGATGCAAATCAAAACAACAATGAGGTACCATCTCAAACCTGTCAGAATGGCTATCGTTAACAAATCAACAAATGACAAATGCTGGCGAGGATGCAGAGAAAAAGGAACCCTTGTGAACTGCTGTTGGGAATGCAGATTGGTGCAGCCACAGTGGAAAATAGTATGGCATTTCCTCAAAAAATTAAAAATGGAACTTCCATTTGGCTCAGTAATCCCACTTCTAGGAATATATCCCAAGAAATCAGAAACACCAATCAGAAAGGATGTATGCATACTTATGTTCATAGCGGCACAATTTACAATAGCTAAGATTTGGAAACAGCTTAAGTGCCCATCAGCATATGAGTGTATGAAAAAGTTGTGGTACATCTATACAATGGAATACTACACTGCTGTCAAAAAGGAAGAACTCCTACCATTTGCAAGAGCGTGGGTGGAGCTGGAGAGCATTATGCTAAATGAAATAAGTCAGTCAGAGAAAGATAAATATCACATGATCTCACTCATTTGTGGATTATAATGAACAACATTAAGTAATGAACAAAAACAGATCTAGAGACAGAGAAGCATTGATCAGATGCTCAAACCTCAGAGGGAAGGTAGGGAGGGTGGCTGTAAGGGGGAGAGATGAACCAAAGGACTCCTATGCATGCATATAAACATAAGCAATGAATGCAAACAACAGGGGGTGTGGGTGAGGGCAGGACTGGCGGCATGGGGGGGACAATAGTTGGATAAGGACACATTTGTAATACCTTAATCTATTAGGAAAAATAAAAATTTATACATAAAAAATTATTCATCAAAAACTATTCCAGCAGATGACATGATACTGTACATAGAAAACCCTAAGGATTCCATCCTTAAAATTATTATACTTAATAAATGAATTCGGGAATGTAGCAGGATATAAAATTAACGCCAAGAAATCTATGGCATTTCTATACACCAATAGTGAACTTACAGAAAGAGTGATTTTAAAGAAATCCCATTTACCATCGCACCAAAAAAATTAAGATACCTAAGAATAAACTTAACTAAAGAGGTAAAAGACCTGTACTCAGAAAACTACAGGACACTGAAAAAAGAGATAAACGAAGACATAAACAGATGAAAGAACATACCATATTCATGTATTGGTAGAATAAACATCATTAAAATGTCCATACTACACAAAGCAATCTATAGATTCAATGCGCTCCCCATTAAAATACCAATGGCATATTTCACAGACCTAGAACAAACATTCCAAAAATTCACCTGGAATAAAAAAAGACCCCAAATAGCTGCAGAAATCCTGAGAAAGAAGAACAACGTAGGTGGGATCTCAATACCAGATATCAAACTGTATTACAAAGCCACTGTTCACAACACTGCCTGGTACTGACACAAGAACAGACATATAGACCAATGGAATAGAATAGAGAACCCAGAAATTGACCAAAACCACTATGCTCAATTAATATTTGACAAAGGAGGCAAGAACATACAATGGAGTCAAGATAATCTATTCAATAAATGTTGTTGGGAAAATTGGACAGATGCATGCAAAAAAAATGGAACTAAACTACTAACTTACACCATACACAAAAATAAACTCAAAGTGGATAAAGGACTTAAACATAAGATGGGAAAACATAAAAATATGAGAGGAATCCACAGGCAGCAAAGTCTCAGGCATAGGACAAAGCAATATCTTCACTGATATAGCTCCTAGGGCAATGGAAACTAAAGGGAAAATAAACAAATCGGACTACATCAAAATAAAAAGCTTCTGCACACCAAAGATACAATCAACAAAACAACAAGAAAGCCCACTGCATGGGAGAACATATTTGCCAATGTTATCACCGATAAGGGTTTAATCTCCAACATTTATAGGGAACTCATGCAGCTTAACAAAAGGAAGATAAACAACCCAATCAAAAAATGGGCAACGGACCTAAATAGATACTTTTCAAAAGAGGACAGAAAGAAGGTCAAGAGACATATGAAAACATGCTCAAAATCACTAATCATCTGAGAGATGCAAATCAAAACAACATTGAGGTAGTATCTCACACCTGTCAGAATGGCTATCATCAACAAATCAACAAATGACACGTGCTGGAGAGAATGCAGAGAAAAAGGAACCCTAGTGCACTGCTGGTGGGAATGCAGACTGGTGCAGCCACTGTGGAGAACAGTATGGAGTTTCCTTAAAAAACTAAAAATGGAACTCCCATTTGACCCAGTAATCCCACATCTAGGAACATATCCCAAGAAACTAGAAACACCAATCAGAAAGGATATATGCACCCTTATGTTCATAGCAGCACAATTTACCATAGCTAAGATTTGGAAACAGCCTAAGTGCCCACCAGCAGATGAGTGGATTAAAAAAAACTGTGGTACATCTACACAATGAAATACTACATTGCAGTAAAAAAGAAGGAATTCTTACTATTTGCTACAGCATGGATGGAACTGGAGAGCATTATGCTAAGCGAAATAAGTCAGTCAGAGAAAGATAAATATCACATGATTTCACTCTTATGTGGGATATAATGATCAACATAAACTGGTGAATAAAAAACAGATCCAGAGACAGAGAAGCATTGATCAGACTACGAAACCTTAGAGGAAACATAGGGGAGGGCGGGGGTAAGGGGGACAGATCAACCCAAGGACTTGTATGCATGCATATAAGCATAACCAATGGACACAGACACCAGGGGGGTGAGGTCCTGAGTGGGGTGTGTGAGGGTTATGGGTGGATAAGGACACATATGTAACACCTTAATCAATAAAGAAAAGAAAAAACAATATTTGGGGAAACAAAGATAAAAAACAACTAATGAAAGAAAAAGAGAATTCTCCAGAAAAAAGACCTAAATATAATGGAGATAAGCAATTTATGAGATATAAAGTTCAGAGTAATGATTATAATTAAATGAAATGAAAACTACAAAGACAATAAATGCAGAGTTTAAAACAGTCATTACAAAGACGCTCAAAAAACTTAGGGGAAGAATGGATGATTTCAGTGGGCACATAAAGAGATAGTATTAAAAAGTCATAGAAACCATAGAAAAGAATCAGTCAGAAATAAAGAATACGACATCAGAAGTGAAGAATAAACCAGAAGGAATCAACAGCAGGATAGATAAAGCAAATCACTGAATAAACAATTTAGAAGAGAAGATAACAGTAAGCACCCAAGGACAGCATAAAAAAAGAGAGTATTTTTTAAAAATGAGGATAGTTTTAGGGACCTCTGAGACAATAGCAAACATAACAGCATCTGCATGCTAGGGATACCAGAAAAGGAAAAGAGTGAGCAAGGGATAGAGAATCTTTTTGAAGAAATAATAGCCAATAATTTCCCTAACATGTGAAGAAAAAGGACACCTAAGTTCACAAAACACAGAGTAGCAATCAAGATGAACCTAAAGGGACGTACACCAAGATGAAATATAATTAAAACAGCAAACGTTTAAGATAAAGAGAACATCTTAACAGCAGCAAGAGAAAGTTAGTTAACTACAAGTGAGTTCCCATAAGACTGTCAACTTATTTCTCAACAGAAATACATCAGGCCAAAAGGGATTGGCAAGAAATGTTCAAAGTGATGAAAAGCGAGGACCTACAAGCAGGATTACTCTATACAAAAGGCCTGTCATTTAAAATTGAAGGAGAGATAAAAAGCTTCTCAGAGAAAAAAACAAAAACAAAACTAAACTAAAAGTGTTCATTACCACCAAACCAGAATTGCATGAAATGTTAACAGGCCTTCTTTAAGAAGAAGAAAGAAACAAATATATATAGAGAAATATATTTATGAAGAATAAAATATCAATAAGTAACTACCCATCAAAATTACTTTAAATGTAAACTTAATAAATTATTTAATTAAAAGACTCATGGTAGCTGAATGGATGAAAAACATAACCCATATATATGCTGTCTACAAGAGATCCATTTCAGAATAAAAGATACACATAGACTGAAAATAAAGAAATGAAAATAATATTCCATATAAATGGAAATTTTTTTAAAAGCTGGTGTAGCAATACTTATATTGGACAAAATAGACTTTTATAACAAAGACCATAACAGGAGACAGAGATCACTCTATAATACCACAGTGATGGATCTTACAAGAGGATATAACCCTTGTAAGCATCTATGCACCCAAAATAGGAGAACATAGACATATAAAGAAAATCATGAGGGACCTTAAAGGAGAGGTTGATAGCAATAAAGTCGTAGTAAAGGATTTTAACATCTCACTGACATCAATGGATATATCTTCCAGACAAAAAATCAACAAGGCAATAGTGACCTTAAATGATACACTGGTCATGAAGGATATAATTGATATTTATAAAACATTTCATTCCATAACAGCAAAATATATATTCTTCTCAAGTACATAGTGAATATTCTCAAATAGACCATATGTTAGGAAACAAAATAAGACTTCTTAAATTCAAGAATATTGAAATCATAATAAACATATTCTTTGACCACCATAATATGAAACTAGAAGTCAATTAAAATAAAAACTCAAAAACATTCTAACACATGGAGGCTAAATAGCATGGTATTAAACAATGAATTGATTAGCAATGAAATCAAAGAAAAATCAAATGAAAATGAACACAAAACAAAATCTGTGGGACACAGCAAAAGCAGTCCTGGGAGAAAAATTCATAGCATTACAGCCCTCCCTCAAGAAGCAAGAAAAATCTCAAATAAAACCTAACCTTACGCCTGGGAAAAGTAGAAAAAGCAAAAACAAAGCCCAAAGTAAGTAGTAAAAAGGAAATAATAAAGACCAGAGTGGAAATAAATGACAAAGAGACTAAAAAAAATACAAAAGATGAGTGAAACCAAGAGATGATTCTTTGAAAAGATAAACAATATTGACAAATCTTTAACCAGACTCATAAAGAAAAAGGACTCAACTAAATAAAATATATATAATAAAGAGCCAGGGTCATAATGACCATTACCACCAAAGGCTCGACCAGACTGGAAGTCAGTGATGGGTTGCCACTGTGGGCGCCCCAACCTAGGGGGCTGTGGATCAGGCCCAGAGAGAGGCCTACAGAGAGAGAGGCAGGGTCTGATCCGTAGCCTCTGTGGCAGCTGTTGATCAGAACTTTCCTCACTTTCTCTCCTGGCCTGGCCAACAGCTGCACCTCCATTTCTCTCCAGGCCTCCAGAGGGGCTGCTGGTCAGCCCCGCATTTCTGATCAGGCCCTGTTGATAGGCCCAGGACGCTGACTGCCATAGAAACTGACCAATTAGAACCATATCTGGGGCCTATAGAGGGATTTTCAATCCCAGCAACAACACAGCACTGGTAACTCTTACGCAGCCAGCTCTGGGCAGTGAACTTCCACTGGACAGAGAGGCCCTGTAGCCTCAGAGGCCAACCCCAGAACACTGCCACCCAGAGGCTGACCCACAAACTGACTCTTTGCTAAACACAAAATAAGGCAGTCTGGGAAACAAATGCGGCTTGCTTTAAAATAAGGACTGTGGTTTACAACACAGAGGAACAGTGTATCGCAGGGAAACTCAACACTCTCCTGAATACCTGGCAGGTCTAAGGCGAGCCACACTGAAGAATAGAAGAACCGAAGGACCTTCACTACTGCAATATTTTTTTTTCTTTTTTCACCTTTTAACTAAGAAACCAATTTTTTTTCTTTTTTTTTCTTTTCCTCTTCTTTTTTTTTTCTTCTTCTTTTTTCCATCACCTGATTTTACCCTTTTAATTACTACCTTCTTATTTTTAACCAGTATTATTACTGCTACCATTTTACCATTTTTTTTTAAAGTGCCATTTTATTTTCTCTTTATTTTATTTTGGGATTAGTGTTCTCCATTCTATTTTCATCGTTATATTATTGGTTGTTTCTACTTTGCATTCATCTCCAGGGAGCTGTTGCTGGAATTTGTTGGGATTAATGGCTGTTCTATAGGAGTATTCTCCTCATATAAAAAAGTCTCTTCCCCTCTTCCACTTCATTCTCTCTTTTCGCTCTTTTTTTTTCTTTTCCTTTCTTTTCTCGCTTTTACTTTCCCCCCTCCTTTTTCCCAATTTCATTTTTGCACTCCTTTTTTTGGTCCCTAATTTTCTTTTCTTTTTTCTCTTTTCTCTTTTTCTCTTCCTTCTTCCTTATCCCCTAATTCTCTTAATTCAGGTGGTCACCGTTATTTGGGGTTATTAATATCGTGAATATATTTGTGTATAGTGCCTGGTACGTGGTTCCTTGTTGTGTTGTATTTTGTGCCTTTAAATCAACACAGCAGATCCAAGCAACAGCAACCTCCTGAGCACCACACCCTCTGCTGAGGAACAGCAGCTGTACGTGAAACCTCGCCCCACCAGCCAGAAGAGCCACCACAGCTGTGAACAGCACCCACCAGAGGAGTTGCTGCCAACTGAAGAGCAGCTGCTACCGCAACCGCCTGAAGAGCAACCGCAGACCAAGGAGTCACTGCCACCAAGGGAGCAGCCACTGAACGACTCAATGTCTAGATATGGCAGTGAGATCTAACATGGGTAGACAAAGAAACCCCCAAAGCAAAGAGAAGGAGGACTCTCCAGAAAAGCAGCTAAGTAATACAGAGGCGTGCAACATGACAGAAAAAGAATTCAGAATAAGGGTCCTAGAGTGCATAAACCGGATGGAGGAAAAAATCGACAACCTCAGCAAGAAGCAAGAAGAAATAGATGAAAAAATCGATAACATATGGAAGAAGCTAGAAGAAACAGATGAAAAAATCAACAACTTAAGTAAGACCCAAGAAGATATGAAGAGTGATATAGCTGCAATGAAAAACTCCATTGAAAGTATCAACAGTAGACTAGGAGAAGCGGAGGACCGAATTAGTGATTTAGAAGACAAGGAAGCAAAACACACCCAAAACGTACTGCAATTGGAGAAAAAAATGAAAAGACAGGAGGAGAGCCTAAGGGAGCTTTGGGACAACATGAAACGAAACAACATACGAATAATAGGGGTACCAGAACAACAGAAGGATGACCAAGGATTAGAAAACCTATTAGAAGAAATAATATCAGAAAACTTCCCTGAGGTGGGGAAGAAAAAAGTCACACAAGCCCAGAGAGTCCCAAACAAGGTGAACCCGAAAAGACCCACACCAAGACACATCATAATTACCATGGCAAATGTTCAGGACAAAGAGAGAATCTTACAGGCTGCAAGAGAGAGACGGAAAGTTACATACAAGGGATCTCCCATTAGATTGTCAAATGATTTCTCAACAGAAACACATCAGGCCAGAAAAGAATGGACGGAAATTTACAAAGTGATGCAAAGCAAAGGACTGAATCCAAGAATACTCTATCCAGCAAGGCTATCATTCAAACTTGAAGGGGAAATAAGAAGCTTCACAGACAAAAAAAAGGCTAAGGGAGTTTGTCACCACCAAGCCAGCAATGCAAGGAATGCTAAAGGGACTGGTATAAAAATAAGAAATAAAAAGCTCAGAAAGAAAACAGCCACACAAAAACAGAAATGCCTACAAACAAGTACCTTTCAATAATAACTTTAAACGTAAACGGACTAAATGCTCCAAACAAAAGACATCGAGTGGCTGAATGGATAAAAAAAACATGACCCATACATCTGCTGTCTACAAGAAACCCACCTCATTAGAAGGGACTCACACAGACTGAAAGTGAAAGGATGGAAAAATATCTTTCAGGCAAATGGAAAGGAAAAGAAAGCTGGGGTAGCAATACTTATATCGGACAAAATAGACCTCAAAGTGAAGGCCATAACAAGAGATAAGGAAGGCCACTTCATAATACTAAAGGGATCAATACAACAAGAAGATATAATCCTGGTAAACATATATGCACCCAATGCAGGAGCACCCATATTCATAAAAAAACTCCTGGAAGATATCAAAGGAGACATCGACAACAATACAATCATAGTAGGGGACTTTAATACACCACTGACAGCACTGGATAAGTCCTCTAGACAAATAATCAGCAAAGATACAGCAATCCTAAATGACTCACTAGATCAGATGGACTTAATAGACATCTTCAGAACACTTCACCCGAATGCCAGGGAATATACATTCTACTCAAATGCTCATAGGACATATTCAAAAATAGATCATATATTGGGTCACAAGCAAAGTATCCCCAAATTCAAGAAGATTGAAATCATAAAAAGCGTCTTCGCAGACCACGATGGCATAATATTAGAAATAAACTACAATAAAAACAACCCAAAATACTCAAACACCTGGAAGCTGAATAGCATGCTATTAAATGTTGATTGGGTTACCAATGAAATCAAAGAAGAAATTCGAAACATCCTGGAAACTAATGACAATGAAAACACAACAATCCAAAACCTATGGGACACAATGAAAGCAGTCCTGAGAGGGAAGTTTATAGCTCTACAGGCCTATCTCAACAAACAAGAAAAAATGGTAGTAAATCATCTAACTCTACAACTCAAAGAATTAGAAAGAGAGCAACAAGAAAAGCCCAGAGTGAGCAGAAGGAAGGAGATAATAAAGATTAGAGCAGAAATAAATGACATAGAGACCAAAAAAACAATACAGAAAATCAATGAAACCAAGAGCTGGTTCTTTGAAAGGATAAACAAGATTGACAAACTCTAGCCAGACTCACCAAGAAGCAAAGAGAGAGGACCCAAATAAACAAAATCAGAAACGATAGAGGCGAAATAACAACAGACCCCACAGAAATACAAATGATTGTTAAAAAATACTATGGACAGCTCTACTCCAACAAACTAGACAACCTAGAGGAAATGGACAAATTCCTAGAAAAATACAACATTCCAAAACTCAATCAGGAAGAATCTAAAAATCTCAACAGGCCAATAACTATGGAAGAAATTGAAGCAGTCATCAAAAAGCTTCCATCAAACAAAAGCCCAGGACCAGACGGCTTCACAGGGGAGTTTTACCAAACATTCAAGGAAGAACTAAAACCTATCCTCCTCAGACTACTACAAAAAATTCAAGAGGAAGGAACACTTCCAAGCTCATTCTATGAAGCCAGCATCACCCTAATACCAAAACCAGGTAAAGACAACACAATGAAAGAGAATTACAGGCCAATATCCCTCATGAGCATAGATGCCAAAATCCTCAACAAAATCCTAGCAAATCGGATCCAGCAGTACATCAGAAAGATCATACACCATGACCAAGTAGGATTTATCCCAGGAATGCAAGGATGGTACAATATCCGCAAATCAATAAACGTGATACATCACATAAACAAATTGAAAGAAAAAAACCACATGGTCATATCAATTGATGCAGAAAAAGCATTTGACAAAATTCAACACCCATTTTTGATAAAAGCTCTCAGCAAGGTGGGAGTAGAAGGATCATACCTCAACATAATAAAAGCCATATATGACAGGCCCACAGCCAACATCATACTCAATGGACAAAAACTAACACCATTTCCCCTAAGAACAGGAACAAGACAGGGATGCCCCCTCTCACCACTCCTGTTCAACATAGTACTGGAAGTCTTAGCCATTGCAATTCGGCAAGAAGAAGAAATAAAAGGCATCCAAATTGGAAAAGAGGAAGTAAAACTGTCCTTATTTGCAGACGACATGATATTATACATACAAAACCCTAGAGACTCCATCAAAAAGCTACTGGACTTAATACATGAATTTGGCAATGTAGCAGGATACAAAATTAACCCCAAGAAATCCGAGGCATTTCTATACACCAATAGTGAACTTTCAGAAAGAGAGATTATAAAAACAATCCCGTTTACCATCGCACCAAAAAAATTAAGCTACCTAGGAATAAACTTAACTAAAGAGGTAAAAGACCTCTACTCAGAAAACTACAGGACGTTGAAAAAAGATATAGAGGAAGACATAAACAGATGGAAGAACATACCGTGTTCATGGATTGGTAGAATCAACATCATTAAAATGTCCATACTACCCAAAGCAATCTATAAATTCAACGCACTTCCCATTAAAATACCAACGGCATACTTCAGAGATCTAGAACGAACTCTCCAAAAATTCATCTGGAATAAAAAAAGACCTCGAATAGCTGCAGCAATCCTGAAAAAGACCAAAGTAGGTGGGATCTCAATACCAGATATCAAGATGTATTACAAAGCCACTGTTCTCAAAACTGCCTGGTACTGGCACAAGAATAGGCATATAGATCAATGGAATAGAATAGAGAGCCCAGAAATCGGCCCGAACCAATATGCTCAATTAATATTTGACAAAGGAGGCAAGAACATACAATGGAGCCAAGATAGTCTCTTCAATAAATGGTGCTGGGAAAATTGGACAGATATATGCAAGAAAATGAAACTGGACCACCAACTTACACCATACACAAAAATAAACTCAAAATGGATAAAGGACTTAAATGTACGACAGGAAACCATAAAAATTCTAGAAGAATCCAAAGGCAACAAAATCTCAGACATATGCCGAAGCAATTTCTTCACTGATACAGCTCCTAGGGCACTTGAAACGAAAGAGAAAATGAACAAATGGGACTACATCAAAATAAAAACCTTCTGCACAGCAAAAGAAACCATCAACAAAACAACGAGAAAACCCACTGTGTGGGAAAACATATTTGCCAATGTCATATCCGATAAGGGCCTAATCTCCAAAATTTATAGGGAACTCATACAACTTAACAAAAGGAAGATAAACAATCCAATCAAAAAATGGGCAAAGGACCTAAATAGACACCTTTCAAAAGAGGACATTCAGAAAGCCAAGAGACATATGAAAACATGCTCAAAGTCACTAATCATCTGAGAGATGCAAATCAAAACAACAATGAGGTACCATCTCACACCTGTCAGACTGGCTATCATCAACAAATCAACAAACGACAAGTGCTGGAGAGGATGTGGAGAAAAAGGAACACTTGTGCACTGCTGGTGGGAATGCAGACTGGTGCAGCCACTATGGAAGACAGTATGGAGTTTCCTTAAAAAACTGAAAATGGAACTCCCATTTGACCCTGTGATCCCACTTCTAGGAATATATCCCAAGAAACTAGAAACACCAATCAGAAAGGATATATGCACTCCTATGTTCATAGCAGCACAATTCATCATAGCTAAGATCTGGAAACAGCCTAAGTGCCCATCAGTAGATGAATGGATTAGAAAACTGTGGTACATCTACACGATGGAATACTATGCTGCTCTAAAAAGGAAGGAACTCTTACCATTTGCAACGTCATGGATGGAACTGGAGAGCATTGTGCTAAGTGAAATAAGCCAGTCAATGAAGGAAAAATACCACATGATCTCACTCATTCATGGATAATAGAGACCATTATAAACTTTTGAACAATAATAGATACAGAGGCAGAGCTGCCTCAAACAGATTGTCAAACTGCAGCAGGAAGGCCGGGGAGGGTTGCGGGGCAGGAGGTAGGGGGGTAAGAGGTCAACTAAAGGACTTGTATGCATGCATAGAAGCATAACCAGTGGACATAAGACATTGGGGGATAGGGGAGGCTAGGAGACTGTCTAGGGTGGGGGGATAAAATGGACACATATGTAATACCCTTTGTAATACTTTAAGCAATAAAAAAAAAAAAGAACCATATCTGGGTCAACTATGAGGAGCCAATAGCTGCCTAGGAGGCGGAGCTTATGGCACTGACTGGCATAGAAACTGGCCTATCAGAACCAAATCTGGGTCAACTGTGAGGAGCCAATAGCTGCCTATGAGGCAAAGCTTTTGACGCTGACTGGCATAGAAACTGACCAATCAGAACCAAATTGGCTGGCAGAGGAGGGCAGTTGGGGTGAGATCAGGCTTACAGGGTAGGGCAGTTGGGAGCCAGATCAGTCTGGCAGGGGAGGGCAGTTAGGGGTAATCAGGCAGGCAGAAGCAGTTAGGGGTGATCAGGCCAGCAGGAGAGAGCAGTTAGGGTTGAGATCAAGCTGGCAGGGGAGGGCATTTGGAGGCAAGATCAGACCAGCAGGGGAGGGCAGTTAGGGGCAATCAGGCAGGCAGAGGTAGTTAGGGGTGATCAGCCCAGCAGGGGAGAACAGCTAGGGGCAAGATCAGGCCAGCAGGGGAGGGCTGTTGGGGGCGAGATCAGGCCGGCAGGGGAGGGCAGTTGGGGGCAACCAGGCTGGCAGGAGAGGGCAGTTGGGGGCAAGATCAGGGCAGCAGGGGAGAGCAGTTGGGGGCGAGATCAGGCTGGCAAGGGAGGGCAGTTACGGGTGATAAGGCAGGCAGACTGAGGCAGTTAGGCATGATCAGGCTGGCAGAGGCAGTTAGGGGTGAGCATGCAGGCAGGCAGAGGTTAGCGGCGATCAGGCAGGCAGGCAGAGGCAGTTAGGGGTGATCAGGCTGGCAGAGGCAGTTAGGGGCTATCATGTAGGCAGGCAGAGAGGTTAGGGCAGGGGTGGGCAAACTTTTTGACTCGAGGGCCACAATGGGTTCTTAAACTGGACTCAGAAGAAGGAGCTGCGGCCGTGTTTCCACACATTGCCATGTTAACACTGCTGCTGGTGAAGGAGCGGAGGGGAGAGCAAGAGAACCCTCCGCTCTTTCGGCTCCGAGGGCTGGATAGAACAGCCGAACGGGCCGGATCCAGCCCGCGGGCTGTAGTTTGCCCACGGCTGGGTTAGGGGCAATCAGGCAGGCAAAGGCAGTTAGGGGCGATCAGGCTGGCAGGGGAGTGGTTAGGGGCAATCAGGCAGGCAGGCAGGCGAGCAGTTGGGAGCGAGCAGTCCAGGATTGTGACAGGGATGTCCCACAAGGAAGAGGCCTAAACTGGCAGTTGGACATCCCCTGAGGAGTCCCAGATTGGAGAGGGTGCAGGCTAGGCTGAGGGATACCCGCCCCCCCCCCACACACACACACACAGTGCATGAATTTCGTTCACCAGGCCTCTAGTGCTGTTACTAAAAAAGGAGGAACTTTTACCATTTGCAACTGCATGGATGGACCTGGAGAGTATTATGCTAAGTGAAATAAGCCACTCAAAGAAAAATAAATATCACATGATCTTACTTATTTGTGGAATATAATGAACAACATAAACTGATGAACAAAAATAGATCCAGAGACAGAGAAACTTTGAACAGACCGTCAAACCACATAGGGAAGGCAAGGGAGGGTGAGGGGGTGTGTAAGAGATCAACCAAAAGACTTGTATACATGCATATTAGCATAATCAATGGACACGGACACTGGGGTGGTGGGGGCTTGTCCTGGGGGGGGGGGGGGGTGGAGTGGCCGGGAAGGTGTTGATGGGGGAAAAAAGAGAAATACGTAATACTTTAAATAATAAAAAAGAAATAAAATAAAATAATGCATCCACAGTAAAAGAAGGAGGAGGAGGGGGGGGGGATAAATAAAATAAAATAATGCATCCACAGGGGGAAGAAGAATAAGGAAAAAAAGAAAGAAAGAAAGAAAGAAAGAAAGAAGAAAGAAAGAAAGAAAGAAAGAAAGAAAGAAAGAAGAAAGAAAATAATATAAACAACTACATGCTAACAAATTGGACAATCTGACTAAAATAGATAAATTTCTAAAAACATACAATCTTGAGAAAGCAAAACAAAGTTGGAGGTATCACACTACCTGATCTCAAAATATACTACAAAGCCATTGTAATCAAAACAGCCATTGGTGGTGAATGAAAACGTTACTTGGGGTGGTGAACTCACAATACACTGTACAGATAATGTGTTATAGCATTGTGTACTTGAAACCTGTAATTTTGTTAACCAGTGTCACCCCTATAATTTAATTAAAAACTGCCTGTTACTTGGATAAGAACAGGCATATAGATCAATGGAACGGAACAGAGAAAAGAGAAATAAACCCATGACTTTATGGTCAATTAATATTTGAAAAAGGAGTCATGAGCATACAATGAAGTAAAGACAATCTCTTCAAAAAATGATATTGGGAAAATCAGACAGGCACATGCAAAAAAAGAAACTAGATTACCAAAGTCTACCACACACAAGAGTAAATTCAAAATGGATAAAAGACTTAAATGTAAGTCACAAAGCCATAAAAATCCTAGAAGAAAACATACACACTAAAATATCAGACAGTTGCCCTGACTGGTTTGGCTCAGTGGCTAGAGTGTCGGCCTGCGGACTGAAGGGTCCCAGGTTCGATTCCAGTCAAGGGCATGTACCTTGGTTGCGGGCACATCCCCAGTGGGGGGTGTGCAGGAGGCAGCTAGTCAATGTTTCTCTCTCAACGATGTTTCTAACTCTCTATCCCTCTCCCTTCCTCTCTGTAAAAAATCAATAAAATATATTTTTAAAAAATTTCAGACAGTTCTCTTAGCAATATTTATGCCAATATATCTCCTTGGGCAAGGTAAACAAAATAAAAATAAACAACTGGGACTACATCAAACTGCAAAGCTGTTGCACAGCAAAGGAAGACATCAATAAAATATAAAGAAAATCCACTAAATGGGAGAATATATTGGCTAACGACACATAATAACCAATATTTATAAAGAACTTACAATTCAACATCAACAAAACAAACAGTCCAATTTAAAAATGGGCAAAGGTCTTGAATAGTCACTTCTCCAAAGAGGACATACAGATGGCCATCTCAACTTCACTAATCGTCAGAGAAATGTGAATGAAAACTACAATGAGATATCACCTCATGCTTGTCAGAATGGCTATCATCAATCAATCAACAAGCAAACAACATGTGCTGGTGAGGATGTGGAGAAAGGGAACCCTGGTACACTTTTGGTGGGAATTCAGGTTGGTGCAGCCACTGTGGAAAACAGTAGAGAGTTGCCACAAAAAATTAAAAATGGAACTGCCTTATGACTCATCGAGTTCACTACAGGGAATATATCTAAAGAAACTTGAAACACTAATTTGAATTAATAAATGCACCCCTATGTTCATTGCAGCATTATAATAGACAAAATTTTGAAGCAACCCAAATGCTCATCAGATTAGTGGATAAAAAAGCTGTGGTACATTTAAACAATGTTACATTTACACATATTACTTGGCTGTACATAAAGAGGTATTCTTGCCGAAACTGGTTTGGCTCAGTGGATAGAGCGTCGGCCTGCGGACTGAAAGGTCCCGGGTTCGATTCCGGTCAAGGGCATGTACCTGGGTTGCGGGCACATCCCCAGTGGGAGATGTGCAGGAGGCAGCTGATCGATGTTTCTCTCTCATCGATGTTTCTAACTCTCTATCTCTCTCCCTTCCTCTCTGTAAAAAATCGATAAAATATATTTAAAAAAAAAAAAAAGGTATTCTTACCTTTTGTAACAGCATGGGTGAACCTTGAGATTATTAAGTTAAGTGAAATAAGCTAGTCAGAGAAAGACAAATACCATATTATTTCACTTATATGTAGAATCTAAGGAACAAAATAAACCAAGAAAATAAAAACAGACTCATTGATACAGAAAAGAGACTGATGATGTAAGAGGGTAGGGGTTTTGGGTGACTGGGTAAAAAAATGTGAAGGGACAAAGCAACAACAACAGACAATAGTATGGTGGAAGGAAAGGGGAGAGAGGAGGTAGAAGAGGCATGGGGGGATAAATGGCGGAAAAAGACTCTTCTTTGGATGGAGAGTGCATAAAGCAGTATGCAAATAATGTGTTATAGAGTTGTACACTTGAAAACAGTACGATTTTATTAACAACTGACACCCCAATAAATTCAATAAAAACAGAAAACCATCCCATTTTTTTAATTTATTTTATTTTTTACAGTGAGGAAGGGAGAGGGATAGAGAGTTAGAAACATCGATGACAGAGAAACATCGATAAGCTGCCTCCTGCACACCCCCTACTGGGGATGTGCCCGCAACCAAGGTACATGCCCTTGACCGGAATCGAACCCAGGACCCTTTGGTCTGCAGGCCAATACTCTGTCCACTGAGCCAAACCAGTTAGGGCCCATTTTTTAGAATGATGAAGATATGGTCTTAAATATAGACATTTACAGTGCTTATCTAAATCAAGTCATCATCTCACCCAGTCTAGGCCTATACAATCCCAACCACTCATCATTTCTACTGGCCCAGAAGCTTCAAAAATAGTATGAATGGAATAATTGTTTTTATTGAGCTAAAATTCACATAACATAAAGTACTCATTTATATTGGCATTTAGACATTCACCACTATCTAGTTTCAGGATATTTTCATTACCCCCACCAAAACCCGTATATATTAATTAGTCATTCCTTATTACCCCCTCCCCAGACCCTGGCAACCACTAATTTACTTTCTGTCATTGGATTTTCTTTTCTGGATATTTCATAAAAGTGGTATCAAACATGTAGTTTTTGGTGTCTGCTGTCTTTCAATTAGCATAATATTCTCAAGATTCATACATGTTTTAGTACGTATCAGTAATACATTCTTTTATGGCTAAATAACATTCCATTGTATGGACATAGCACTGTTGGTTTATCCAGTCATCCACTAATTATTAACCTTTTGCTTATAGTGAATAATGCATTATGAACATTTGTGTATAACCATTTGAATATTTGTTTTTTCAATTTGTTTTTTGAAGATGATAGTAGGGCAACATTTCTATTTTATTTTTATTTTTTATTGATTTTTAAGAGAAAAGGGGGGGGGAGAGAGAGAGAGAGAGAGAGAGAGAGAGAGAGAGAGAGAGAGATCCACGTGAGAGAAAAACACCCTATATTCATCCCAACCAGGGATCAAACCCACAACCTGGGTATATACCCTGACTTGGAATTGAACCCACCCCACCACCTTTTGGTGTACAAGGTGATGTTCCAACCAATTGAGCCACACTGGTCAGGGCTATTTTCAATTCTTTTGAGAATATACCTAGAAGTAGAAATGTTGGGCAACATGGTTATTATGTGATTAACTTTATGCAGAACCACAAAACTATTTACTACACCAGTTGCCTCATTTTACATCCCCAGTAGCAATGTATAAGGATTCAGATCTCTACACATCCACACTTTTCTTCCTTCCTTCCTTCCTTCCTTCCTCCTTCCTTCCTTCCTTCCTTCCTTCCTTTCCTTCCTTCCTTTCTTTCTCCTTTCTTCTTTCTTCTTTCTTTCTTTCTTTCTTTCTTTCTTTCTTTCTTTCTTTCTTCTTTCTTTTCTTTCTTTCTTCTTTCTTTCTTTCTTTCTTTCCTTTCTTTCTTTCTTTCTTCTTTCTTTCTTCTCTTTCTTCTTCTTCTTTCTTTCTTTCTTTCTTCTTTCTTTCTTCTTCACTCTCTCTCCCTCTCCCTCCCTCCTTCCTTTCTCCCTCTCTCTCTCTCTCTCTCTCTCTCTCTCTCTCTCTCTCTCTCTCTCTCTGTCTCTCCCTCTCCCTCTGTTCCTCCTTCCTTGCTTCCTTCCTTTCCCATCCTTGTGGGTGTGAAATAGTATCTCATTGTGGTCTTGATTTGCATTACTCTGTTGACTAATCTTTTTATATGCTGTTGGCAATCTACACTAATAAAAGAGAAACACGCAAATTGGAGTCACTCTGCTATGCCCACCAGCCAATCAGAGTGACTATGCAAATTAACCCAACAAAGATGGCAGTTAATTTGCAAACGCAGGTGCGGAGTGAAGACTGAAGACTCCGGCCAGAGTGAAGACTGAAGACTGAAGACTGAAGACTGAAGACTGAAGAGGCTTGGCTTCTCCACCGCGTCCAGACCAAAGGCCTGGGTCCAAGGTGCCGGAGGAAAACCGGTGCTGGCAGCCAGGGGAAGGAAGGCCTATTGTGCGAATCTTTATGCAACGGGCTTCTAGTTTTTATATATTCTTTGAAGAAATGTCTATTCAATTCATTTGACCATTTTAATTAGTTATTTTTTTTTGTATTTTTGTTGCCAAGTTTTAAGAATTCTATATATTCCAGGTAGCATTTATCAGATATATGATTTGCAAATATTTTCCCCATTCATTTAGTGGTTTTCTCACTTTCTTGATGTGTTTCTTTGAGGCACATATTTTTTTTTAATTTTTATAAAGTCTAATTTATCTTTGTTTGTTTGTTTGCTGTGCTTTTGGTGTCCTATCTAAGCATTCATTGTCAAATCCAAGGTCATGAAGATTTTCCCTAGGTTTTCTTCTAAGAGTTTTAGGTCTTATTTTTTTTCTCTCTATTATTTATTTTTTCTTGTAGTAAAAGATACAGCACATACAATTCAACTATTTAAACTTTTTTAAAGACTGCAGCTCAATGGTATGAATACATTCACATTGTGGTACTGTTACATTGTAAATCAGAAGACGCTTTAATCAATAAGCCAAATTTATTTGGAGTCCTGCTCATTTTCGCTAGTGCTAGCAAACTCTTGCTTCTCAAATTCTGGGGTCCAATATGGTGGAAGTCTTTTCAATTTATATGTTTTTCAGCTCTTTGTTTTACAAATTTGGAATGAGACTTCCAGACCATCTGACAAAAAGTCCTGTGTGCTGGAACAGGGCTGTGAGACCATATCTCAAGGCCTAGCCTGGTGCCAGCACTGACAACTCTGGGGCATATTTTATGGCCTCTCTGGAGTGGGGAGTAGTCTTATTTTCCCTATTATTTAGGCAAGCAAATCTTTACAGAGTACCAGGGTTAAAATTTTAAACAGCAGCTTTTACCCAAGATGGAGGTTACTATACTTCAGTACAACCATCACCACCATACATCTTCAGTCCTTTTTTCATGTTTCCAAACTGAAATTCCACAATTCCCTATCCTTCCTTTCCACCACCTCCTAACAACCACCATTTTACTTTCTGTCTCTGTGATTTTTGACTACTCTAGGTACATCATGAAAGTGGAATCATATACTATTTGTCTTTTTATGACTGGCTAATTTTCCTTAGCATAAATTCTTAGAATAAATTCCTCAACGTGTCTCCAAGTTGTAGAATGTGTCAGAACTTCCTTTCTTTTTAAGCTTGAATAATATTCCATTGTATGTATATGTTACATTTTATTAATCCATTCATCTGTTGATTATTGGTTTGTTTCCATCTTTGGATATTGTGAATAATCTATTAACAATGTTGAACACGTATAAACAAATATGTACAAATATCTCTGAGATTCTGCTTTCAATTTTGGGGGGTATATACTTAAAAATGAAATTGCTGAATCATATGGTAGCTCTATTTTTAATTATCTGAGGAACCACCATGATGTTTTTCATAGTGGTTGCACCATTTTATGTGCCTACCATTACACAAGGGTTCCCATGTTTCCACATCCTCACCAATACATGCTATTTTTTACTTTACAAAAATCATAGCTATCCTAATGAATATGAAATAGTATTTCATTATGGCTTTGATATTTAATTCCCTAATAATTAATGATGTTGAGAATTTTTATGTGTTTGTTGATCATGTGAATATCTTTTTTTCATAAAAGTCTATTCAAGTCTTTTACAGAACCTAAAATCATGATGTTAGTATTTTGGTTATTGTAGAGTTGTAAGTGTTCTTTCATATTCTGTATATTAACTTGTTGTCAGATATATAATTTAAGACTATTTTCTCCTATCCTATAGGTTGCCTTTTCATTCTGTTGTTTGTGTTTTGAAGTACATAAATTTTAAATTTTGTAGGCCAAAGATGTATTTTTACTTCTGTTTTGGTATCATATCTAAAATATTCTTGCCAAATCCAACATCACAAAACTTATTTCCTATGTTTCCTTCTAATGGATTTACAGTCTTAGATTTTTAGGTTTAGGTCTTTAATCCATTTGTGTTTATCTTATATAATAATAGAAAAACATGGTAATTAACCATAACTTCGCTACCCTTCCCATTGGCTAATCAGTGAGATATGCAAATTAACTGCCAACCAAGATGGTGGCCGGCAGCCAGGCAGCTGAAGCAAACAGAAGGTTTGCTTCCTGTTTGATAGAGGAAGCCAAGGTTCCCCGCCTGCTGCTGCCAGCCTCTGAGCTTGCACTATAAGCAACTATGTTGCAATTATAGAAGCTAAACAATCCCCAGAAACCTGCTTTCAGCCGTCAGAGCTGGAGCAAGCAGGACTGCAACAGTGTTACAATTATAGAACCCAAACAAACCCAGATACCTGTTTTCAGCAGCTGAGGTCTCAGAGTCGGAGCCGAGCCTCAGAGCTAAAGCTGGCTCTCAGCTTCAGTGACAGCCATAGAAGGTAAATAAATCCCAGAAAAAAAAAAAAGAAAAAAAGGAGAGGTTGGGAGCTTCAGTCACCCACCAGCCTGAAAACGGCCCTCAGCCCCTCACCCAGACTGGCCAGGCACCCCAGTGGGGACCCCCACCCTGAAGGGGGTGTGACCAGCTGCAAACAGCCATCATCCCCTCATCCAGGCTGGCCAGGCACCCAAGCGGGACCTCCACCCTGAAGGAGGTGTGACCAGCTGCAAACGGCCATCATCCCCTCATCCAGGCTGGCCAGGCACCCAAGCGGGACCCCCACCCTGATCTGAGACACCCTTCAGGGCAAACCAGCCGGCCCCCACCCATGCAACAGTAATCAAAACAATTTTATAAACACAAATACTATTAGAATTGAATAAAGAATCCAGAATAAACCCTCCCATATTTGATCAGATGATATTTTGATAATGGTGCCAAGACCATTCAATGGAGGGGAAAAAAGGTATTTTCAACAAATGGTATTGGGAAAACTAAATATATACATGCAAAATAATGAAGTTGGACCCATGCACCAGGCCTCTATCCTATATAGTAAAAGGGTAATATGAAAACTGACCCTAACAGCAGAAAGACTGGGAATGACTGGTCACTATGACACACACTGACCACCAGGGGGCAGACGCTCAATGCAGGAGCTGCCCTCTGGTGGTCAGGTCGCTCTCACATGAGAGGAGCTCTGCTCAGCCACAAGCCAGGCTGATGGCTGCCAGTACAGCGGTGGTGGTGGGAGCCTCTCCTGACTCCTCAGCAGCGCTAAGGATGTCTGACTGCTGTTTAGGCCTGCTCCCTGCTGGCAAGTGGACATCCCCCGAGGGCTGCCCAGCTTTCAGAGGGATGTCTAATTGCCAGCTTAGGCCCAATCCCCCGTGGAGCAGGCCTAAGCCAGTAAGTGGTCACCCCCGAGGGGTCCCAGACTGCAAAAGGGCACAGGCCAAGCTGAGGGACCCCCTTCCCACCCGAGTGAACAAATTTTTGTGCACTGAGCCTCTAGTTTTTGTATATGGTGTAAGGGAAGGGTCCAACTTCATTATTTTGCATGTATATATTTAGTTTTCCCAATACCATTTGTTGAAAATACCTTTTTTCCCCTCCATTGAATGGTCTTGGCACCATTATCAAAATATCATCTGATCAAATATGGGAGGGTTTATTCTGGATTCTTTATTCTATTCTAATAGTATTTGTGTCTATAAAATTGTTTTGATTACTGTTGCTTTGTAGTATATTTAGAAATGTGGAAGTCTGAGACCTCCAACTTTGTCTTTTTCAAGATTATTTTGGCTATTTGGGGTTCCTTGAAAGTACATATTAATTTTTGCATGGAATTTTTCTGTATATTCCAAAATATAATTGGAATTTTGATAGAGACAGCATTGACTCTGTAGACTACTTTGGGTAGTAATGGCATTCTTAACAATTTTAACTCTTCTAGTACATCAATATAGGATGTCTTTCCATTTATTTGTGTCTAATGGCTTACATTCTTTGTCATTAATTGTTTGACAGTTTTACTACAATGTGCCTTTGAGAAGACCATTTTTGGATTCAGGTAATTAAGTGTTCTGTTTGCTTCTTGGATTTGAGGATTTAGGTCTTTCCATAGATTTGGGAAGTTCTCATCAGCTTCTTCTTCGGTATACCCATTATTTTTATATTGCTCTTTCTGTTGGAGTCAGATAGTCCTCATAGAGTTCTTTAATTTTTTATGTCCAAGTCTCTCTTTCCTTCCATTTGAATCATTTCTAGATTTCTATCTTCTATATCACGAATTCTTTAATCCATATGGTCTGCTCTACTTTCTATGATCACTAGTTCATTCTTGAAATCTTTTATTTAATTTTTCATCTGAAGAATTTCAATTTGGTTCTTTTTTAGTTTCAGTATCTTTAGTAAAGTACTCATTTTGTTGATTGATTTGGTTTGGTGTGTGTGTGTGTTTTGCATCTTGTTGAGTTTTTTCAGGATGGCTAGCTTGAATTCTCTGTCACATATTTCCATGTCGTTAAGTTTATTTTCTGGATATTTTTTTTATTTTCTCTCTGAGCTGCCTCATTACTTTGGTTATTCATGGTACCATGGTATCTGATGGATTGCTTCTCTATCTAGGCATCTATGTATGAGTGGCACATTGATAACAAGAAGTCTATCTATTATTTTCCAGTATGTTGTACTGAAGATTTTTAGCTCCCTTGCACTTCTCTGTCTTTTTAGATCTCTGCAGAGTAGTGGAAAATGGATTTTTTTCCTGGGAAGGCGGGAGCTGCCCCTGTGGTCCTATTGCTTTGGTCCCAGTAGACCAACTCCACAGGGGAGTGCAATGGGCAATGGGGCTACAAATACATGAAACACCAGTGCTATCATCTGCAGCCATAAGTGGCTGGCAGTGCAGCCTCAATATGTGGGGGTGGGGTGAGTTGGGGGCATATGGTCCCCTCCTTTGTTGTTTTGCCTTCCCAGCAATGGTGACCAGTGGACCTCCCCAGCATCCCTTTGCACCTCCACCCAATCATGGGATTAGTTGCAGAGGGCATCCTTCACACAGGGAAAATGTGTTTCTTTAGTACCAGTTCTTGGGTTTGCAGATAATGTGCTTTGAAACCTAACAGAAGGGTGAGGAAAGGCACACTCTGGGACATGAAGGGAAGACTACCAGGCTCTGTAGCTTTGTTTCTCTGCCTGCAATTCCAATTACCAGACAACCATTGACACACCTATGTGCTTCATTCCTGCCCTAGACTGCCCTCTCTTCCACAAATGCTCTCTAAATCTCTTTGCTCCTCTTGGCTGCAGGTAGTGATGCCACTGTAATAATCTGGTTATTATTTAACAGCAAAGGGGGAGAAGGAAGACTAGATATAGGTGTTCCATTTATACAACTTTGCAAAAAGCTGCATTTAACAATGTCCAAGTTTGTTCCCACACATCAGTGGGTGTAGGGACTAGATAAAGGCTGTTTAGACACATGCCCAGCAAAGGTCTGAGTGACATGGGAAGGTGCCTACCTATCTCCCATCAATCACACCTGAAAGCAAGTCAGTGCCAGAAAGGGCATGGCCACTGCAAGGGCATGAAACCTAAATATTTAAATTTCCAAACAAAGTAAGTTAGCTATCTTTCTTTTCTCCCTCTCACATGCCAGGTTCCTGGCTCTCCTGTGTCAGGGGGATGCACTCCCCTGTGCCCAGTGGTACATATCCATCTTGGACTCCACGCATGGACTAATAGAAATTAATTAACTTGGATAATAAACTAAACCTGGCTGCAAGATGGAATGGAAACTGGACAGTAGTTCTGGCTCTGCTGAAACCCCAGCTGTAGCTTTTCCAGGACTGTCTTAAGGGGAAGGGGAATTTGGAACCCAAGAAATGTAACTCCATATCAATAAAACTTTCCTCCACATCCCATCCTCCCATGCAAATCTTGGAAATTTCATTTTCTGAAGATACTGAAAGAACCTCACTCCCTTGAGCAACAAGGGAGTTTAATTCTCCAGTAACAGTGCCATTTGCAACCTGCTTCCTCCCCTCTCCAGGCTGAGCCCTGCAGTGAGCTTTGGGCTGAAAGGCTGCCTATGTAGCTGCTTTGAGCTCTTCTTCCTTCTTTCTCCCTGGTTTGCTGCCACTTGCCCACCTTCAGATATTTCAATGTGCAGATCTCTCAGGCATGTTCGTGCACTGAGCAGGAATCCTTTGAATTATTGCTGTTCAAATTGTTGAAACTTCAAGGGAATCACTCACACCACCACTCATCTGAGCTCACTCTCTCTAATTACTTTCAGTAAAATCCTTTTAGTTTTCAATATGCAAGGTTTTTACATCCTTTGTTAATTCCTAAGTATGTCATTCTTTGTCATATTATTTTAAATGTAATTGTTTTTTCAATTTTTCTTATTTTTCATTGTTAGTATATAGAAATGCATCAGATTGTTGTGTGTTGATGTATTTGCATCTTGCTATTTTGTTGATTTCATTTATTGGTTCTAATATTTTTTGGTAGAATCTTTAGGGTTTTCTACATATAGGATCATGTTACCTGTAAATAGAGATTATTTTATTTCTTCCAGTTGAATTTGGATGCCTTTTATTTTCTTGCTTACTAGAGGTAGTGTTTCTCCCTCTTCTGTTTTCTGGAAATATTTGAGAAAAATTTGTCTTAATTTTTCTTTAAATGTTTGTTTTAAATTTACTGTGAAGCCATCTAACTCTGGCCTTTTATTTTTGATAAGATTTTATTAATATTATCCCTTTACTTATTATAGGTATATTCAAGCATTTTATTTCTTCTTAATTTAGTTGTAGTAGTTTGTGTGTTTCTAGGAATTTGTACGTATCATCTAGATTGTCTTATTTGTTGACACACAATTCTTCCTACTATTTTCTTATAATTATTTCTTTCCATTTGTGCAAACTCAGTAGTAATGTCCCACTCTAATTTCTAATATTAGCAATTGGTGTCTTCTGTCTTTCTCTTTCGTTTTTGTTTGCTCAGTCGACATAAAGATTTGTCAATGTTGTTGATCTTTACAAAATCCGACCTTTAGTTTTATTGATTACCTCTATTGTTTTCTATTCCCTATTTAGCTCATCTCTCCTTGAATCTTCATTATTTACTCTGCACACTTTGGAATTAGATAGACCTTCATTTTTATAATTCTTTTTTTTTTTTACATAGATGTATGTTTTTATTTAGACCACTAGAAAGTCTTGAGAGAATATAACTTTCCAGAATGGATTCTGAAATTTTTATCGGAATGGTCAAAATAATACTAACATAGTCCATGAAGTCTAAAGTTACGCCTGTAGAACTCGTTTTTTAGAGCATATTATTTATCTATTTATTTTTACAATATACAAAATAAATCGATTAACAGATTGTAGATACAAAATAATTACCCATTTACACGCAATAAAAATTAATATTACAACAAAAACAATTGTAAATATAACATGCAATAAACATTAATATTTCAAGAAAAAGGATTTTAAATCCTATATAATAAAAGCCTAATATGCTAAGTGCCCAGTCATCTGGTCAGCCATTCGACCAATCAAAGCATAATATGCTAATGATATGTTAAGGCCACTCAACCACTCGCTATGACGTGCACTGACAACCAAGGGGCAGACACTCCGACTTGTAGGTAAGCTTGCTGCTGGGGTCTGGTTGATTGGGACTGAGCAAGACAGGCCGGACACACCCTGGAGCCCTCCTTCAGTCCCTCCCTGGTGGGCCAACCTCCCTCATCCCTCCCCAGTCGCGATCATGTACCAGTAGGGGTACCATGGAATGGCCTGCACCCTCCCACATCCGGGCAGAGAAAGCAGCCCTCCCCCGAGTGCACAAATTTCATACACCGGGCTTCTAGTACTAACTGTACTAACATAGTATAATATCACAAAAGTAGTAGGAAATATAAAAATATGCAAACAATAGGATTACTTCTATTTATAATCTAAAATATTTTCCTCTGGCTCTATTTTTGTTTATCAGTTTACGTTGTTCATCTTTTTCTGACTGGCTTATTTTGCTTAGCATAATGCTCTCCAGGTCCATCCATGCTGTTGCAAATGGTAAGAGATCCTTCTTTTTTACATCAGCATAGCATTCAATTGTGAGGTGAACCACGACTTTTTAATCCCCTAATATGCTGATGGGCAATTATGCTGTTTCTAAATCTTAGCTATTGTAAATTCTGCTGCTATGAATATAGGGGTGCATATATCCTTTCTGATTGGTGTTTCTGATACACTCCTAGAAGTGGGATTACTGAGTCAAATGGGAGTTCTATTTTTAATTCTTTGAGGAAACTCCATAATGTTTTACACAGTGGCTGCACCAGTCTGCATTCCCACCAGCAGTGCACGAGTGTTCCTTTTTCTCCACATCCTCTCCAGCACTTGTTGTTTGTTGATTTGTTGATGATAGCCATTCTGACAGGTGTGAGATGGTACCTCATTGTTGTTTTGATTTGCATTACTCAGATGATTACTGACTTTGAGCATGTTTTCATATGTCTCTTGGCTTTCTAAATGTCCTCGTTTGAAAAGTGTCTATTTAGGTCCTTTGCCCATTTTTTGATTGGATTGTTTATCTTCCTTTTGTTAAGTTGTAAGAGTTCCCTATAAATGTTGGAGATTAAACCCTTATATGAAATAGCATTGGATAATATGTTCTCCCAGGCAGTGGGCTGTCTTGTTGTTTTGTTGATGGTTTCTTTGCAGTGCAGAAACTTTTTCTTTTGATGTAGTCCCATTTGTTTATTTTCTCCTTAGTTTCCATTGCCCTAGGAACAGTATCAGTAAAGATATTGCTATGGCAAATGTCTGATATTTTGCAGCCTATAGACTCTTCTAAGATTTTTATGGTTTCCCATCTTACATTTAAGTCCTTTATCCATTTTGAGTTTATTTTTGTTTATGGTGGAAGTTAGTGATCTAGTTTCATTTTTTTTGTATGTATCTCTCCAATTTCCCAACACCATTTATTGAAGAGACTGTCTTGATTCCACTGTATACTCTTGCCTATTTTGTCAAATATTAATTGAGCATAATGGCTTGGGTAGATTTCTGGGTTCTCTGTTCTGTTCCATTGGTCTATATGTCTGTTCTTGTGCCAATACCAAGCAATTTTGAGAACTGTGGCTTTGTAATAATATAGCCTGATATCTGGTATTGTGATCCCTCCAAATTTGTTTTCTTTGTCATGATTGCTGAAGCTAATTCGGGGTCTTTTTTAATTCCATATGAATTTGTGGAGAGTATGTTCTAGGTTGTGATATATGCTGTTGGTATCTTAATGGGGATTGCATTGAATCTATAGATTGCTTTGGGTAGTATGGACATTTCAATGATGTTGATTCTACCAATCCATGAATATGGTATATTCTTCCATCTGTTTATGTATTATATCTCTTTTTTCAACATCCTGTAGTTTTCCAAGTACAGGTCTTTTACTTCCTTAGTTAAGTGTATTCCTAAGTATCTTAATTTTTTGTTGCAATGGTAAATGGGATTATTGCTATAGTTTATCTTTCTGTGAGTTCATTATTGGTGTATAAAAAAAAGGCATAGATTTCTGGGTGTTAACTTTGTATCCTGCTACATTGCTGAATTCATTTATTAACCCCAGCAGTTTTTTGATGCAGTCTTTAGGGTTTTCTATGTAAAATATCAAGTGATTTGCAAATCATGACAATTTTACTTCTTCTTTAATAATTTGGACAACTTTTATTTCTTCTTCTTGTCTGATCACTATGGCTAACACTTCCAGTACTATGTTGAACAGTAGTGGTGAAAGTGGGCATACCTGTCTTCTTCCTGTTCTTAGGTGAAATGGTTTTACTTTTTGCCCATTGAGCATGATGTTGGCTGTAGGTTTGTAATATGAGGCCTTTATCATGTTGAGATATGCTCTCTCTATTCCCACTTTTCTGAGAGTTTTTACCAAAAAAATGTGTGTTAGATTTTGTCAAATGCTTTCTATGTGTTTATTGATATAATCATGTGATTTTTGTCTTTCAATTTGTTTATGTGATGTATGATGTTTACTGATTTTCAAATATTGTACCAGCCCTGCATCCCTGGAATAAATCCCACTTGATCATTGTGTATGATCTTTTTAATATATTGCTGGATGCAATCTGAAAAAAATTTTTTTTTTGAGGATTTTAGCATCTATGTTCATCCGGGATATTGGCCAGTAATTCTTTTTCTTTTTAGTGTCATTATCTGGTTTTGGAATTAGGATAATGCTGGCCTCATAAAAAGAGTTTCGAAGTGTTCCTTCCTCTTGTATTTTCTGAAATAGTTAGAGAGTACAGGTGTTACTTCTTTGAATGCTTGGGAAAACTCCCTTGTGAAGCCTTTTAGACCTGGGCTTTTGTTTGCTGGGAGTTTTTTGATAACTGCTTCTATTTCATTAGTTGTTATTGGTTTTTTCAGGTTTCCTGATTCCTCCTGATTCAGTTCTGGGAGATATTTCTAGGAATTTCTCTATTTCATCAACACTCTCCAGCTTGTTGGCATATAATTTTTCATAGTATTTACTTACAATCCTTTGTATTTCTGTGGTGTCAGTGGTTACTTCTTCACGTTCATTTCTGATTTTATATATTTGTGTAGGCTCTCTTTGTTTCTTGATGCATCTGACTAATGGTTTGTCAATTTTTTTATCCTTTCAAAGAACCAGCTCTTGCTTTCATTGATTTTTTGTATTGTGTTTTTTTATTGTTGTTGTTTTTTAGTCTCTATGTTATGTCTTTCTGTTCTATCTTCATTACTTCCTTCTACTTCCTATGGGCTATTCTTGTTGTTCTCTTTCTAGTTCCTTAAGTTGCAGGGTTAAATACTTTACTGGGGATTTTTCTTATTTGTCCTTTGTTTGTTTTTTGAGATATGCCTTTAAGTACTATGAGTTTCCTACTCAGGACTGGTTTTGCTGTGTCCCAGAGATTGTGGGTTGTTGTGTGTTCAGTTTCATTTGCTTCCAGGAAGGTTTTTATTCATTTCTTGATCTTGTTGGTTACCCATTCATTGTTTAATAACATGCTACTTAGCCTCCATGTGTTTGAATTTTTTTGTGTATTTTTACTATAGTTTATTTCTAATTTCATTCCACAGTGATCTGAGAAGGTGCTTGATATGAATTCAATCTTCTTGAACTTGTGGAAGCTTGTTTTGTGCCCCAACATGTAGTCTATCTTTGAGAATAGTCCATGTGCACTTGAGAAGAATGTATATTCTGCTCCGTTGGGGTGATACCCTATCCAATAAAGATGAAATATGTAAATTGATCATCACTTTGGGACAGAGGTGGTGGCGGCCAGGCCAGGACGCTTGCGTGTCAATTAAGTCTATCTGATCTAGTGTGTCAATTAGGGTCTCTGTTTCCTTGTTAAGTTTTTGTCTGGAAGATCTATCTACTGAAATCAGAAGGGTGTTAAATTCCCCGACTATGACTGTATTGTTGTTGATCTCTCCATTAAAGTCCTCTGGAAGTTTTTTATAATGTTTAAGTACTCCTAAATTGGGTGCATATATGTTTACCAGGGTTATATCCATTTGTTGTATTGATCTCCTTAGTATTATGTAGTGACATTTGTTGTCTTTTGTGATGGCCTTCATTTTAAAGTCTATTTTGTGGGATATGAGTATTGTTACTCCAGCTTTATTTTCTTTTCTATTTGCATGGAAATTTTTTTTCCATCCCTTCACGCTCATCCTGTGTGTGTCTTTTGTTTTGAGATGGGTCTCTTGTAGACAGCATATAGTTGGGTCATGTTTTTGTATCCATTGTGCTACCCTATGCCTTTTGATTGGAGCATTTAATACATTTACATTTAGGGTTATTATTGATATGTACTTATTTATTGCCATTTTAATTCTCTATGGCTAGATTTCTCTGTTTCTTCTCATTACAGCAGTCCCTTTAGCATTCTTTATAATGCTGAGCTGGTGATGATGTACTCCTTTAGCCTTTTCTCTCTTTTTTTTGTCTTGGAAGCTGTTTATTTAACCGTCTATTTTGAATGATAGCCTTGCTGCATATAGCAATCTTGGTCTCAGATCCTTGCTTTCCATTACCTTGAGTACTTCATGCCATTCCCTTATAGCCTATAGAGTTTCTGATGAGAAATCAGGTGTCAGCCTTATGGGAACTCCTTTGTAGGTAACAGTTTTCTTTTCTCTTGCTGCCTTTAAGATTCTCTCTTTGTTTTTAACTTTTGGCATCTTAATTATGATGTGTCTGGGTGTTGGCCTGTTTGGGTTCTTCTTGCTTGGGGTTCTCTGTGCCTCCTGAACTTGTGTGACTTTTTCCTTTACCAGGTTAGGGATGTTTTCTGCTATCATTACTTCAAACACTTTCTCTATTCCCCTCTCCCTCTCTGCTACTTCTGAAACACCTGCTATTTTAATACAGTTACCTTTCACATTGTCCCATAGCTCCTTTAAGCTGTCCTCCTGGTTTTCTAAAAAATATATATTTTATTGATTACACAGAGGAAGGGAAAAGGAGAGAGAGATAGAAACATCAATGATGAGAGAGAATCATTGATTGGCTGCCTCCTGCACACCCCCTACAGGGGATTGAGCCTGCAACCCAGGCATATGCCCTTGACCAGAATCACACCCATGACCCTTCAGTCTACAGGTTGATGCTCTATTAACTTAACCAAGCCATCTAGGGCTGTCCTCCTGTTGTTTAATTGTTTTCTCTTTTTGGTTCTCTGATTGAGTGATATTTTCAACTCTATTATAATTCACTTATTCTATCCTCATCTTCCCCTATCTGTGTGTATTCCTTTCCATGCATTCTTTGTGTTATGTCATTCTTTATCTTAGACTGTTCCTTTTTCATAGTTATTATATCTTTTTTTCATGCTGCTGAGCATCTTTACCATCATTAATCTGAACTCTGTTTCAGATAAATTTCTTATCTCTGCTTCATTTATATCTTCTCCTGGAGAATTCTCTAGTTCTTTCATTTGGGGGTTGTTTCTTTGTCTCCTCATTTTGGCTTTCTGTTGGGGTTTGTGACTATGTATTAGGTAGATCCTCTACTAGTACACGTCTCAATTTCTAGTGCAGGACAGTGTTTAAGTCTGTTTCTGACTAATTAAATCAGGCAAAGACTCAAAGCATCCAGAGACCACCTCATTCTACAGACTGATAGGATTCCGACTCAAATTGACCCCCATGCAATCATATCAGGTGTGGTAAGAGGGTTTTTTTTACAATATATTGGGGCAGTTGATTCTGCCTTGAGGCTACTTCTTATTTTTAATTTCTTAAGTGGCCTCGGGGCAAGCTGTTTTTCAATAAGGTGTGTCAATTCTCTTCCTCCCAGGCAAGGCAAATGTCCATGTGGGAAAGATGTCCTCAGCTGCATGAGGCAATGACTTAGCCCAGGAAACATTGGGTGTCTGCCTTCTGAGCTCTATCCTCTGAGTCCCCAGTCTTGGCTTCTGTCCTCACAGCTCCAGTCCACTTCACCCTCCCTCTGCCAGAACACAAGGTGAGTGGTTCCACAGATAATTTTTTGCTCTGGCCCTTTAAGAAGATGCCTGAATTTTCAGTTGTCTCTCGCTGGCAGACAGCTACCTGGCTCTTTTCACAGCCAGATGTTATGTGGGCACTCTCCTTAGTTTTGGTGCTCTCTGCTGGGGGGCCTACCTTGGGGATTAGATATCAGCAATCTCAGTGGGAGCGCCCCACAACTGAGATATCTCTCTGGGACTTCAGTTGCTGTCTGTGAGCACCCAGCTAACCCTTTTGCACCTCCACCCCTCCTACTAGTCTCTATGCAGTCTTCACTTTCATTCCTCAGATGTCAGGGTTCTCTCCTGTTAGTTTTCCATTGTTTATTCAGGAATTTTTTTCTGTATTTTAGTTGTAATTCCAGTTTGTTCTTGGGAGCATGTCTATGCAACATCCACTTACTCTGCTGCCATTTTTAATCTTCAGCCTGTAAAATTCTTTAACTGACCACTTTTCTGTACAAGAGCTAGGTGATCCACTGGTGCTGCATTTGACTTTTTTGTCCTGCTTTCTCTGTTTCAGCTCTCTCTGTGAAGTAGTTGATGAAACTCGCCACTGTCCCAGTGCACAATCCTTTCTCCAAAGTGCCACCTTGACCCCATACAGTTACCTCATTAACCAGAAGGCCGTATTTACCAACACAGAGGAAGATGTCAGGTAGCAAACAGCAAACCTCATGTCGATTCCTCATCTAAGTCTATAATTCTTTAAGGTGTAAAGAATATTGAATTAATATATTATTCTTTTTATAATATAGTTGTTTATAGGTTGCTTGTATATCTTTATGACTATGACTAGTGGCCAGGTGCACAAAATTCATGCACATTAAAAGGGGATTAATTAGAGGAAATATTTTAATATTGCTATTTGCCCTTCATCTATAATAGAAGTGTCAGAGATAAAAGAAAATTAGTAAAATGTATATGAAAATCTTCCTCCTGTCAGAGTCTGGGGCACACCATGGGACCCAGAGTCAAGTCCCCACCCACCCACATGCGCCTCGAAATCACATGAGACCAAGACCTGGCAGGTCCTGCCCCCATTGGGCTAGATCCAGATCTGGCCAGTCCCACCCTTATCAAGCCCTGCCAGGTGGGGGTGCAGCCTGAGGTCCCCCAGCCTGGTGCCAGGGTGGGATGTGCAGCCTGAGGTCCCCTGGCCTGGGGGCGGGGGGGGGGACACAGTCTGAGGTCCCCCGTAAAGCCCCACTGGTCTGGGGGTGTGGGCTGAAGTCCCCCGTCAAGCCGCTCCAGGCAGGGGACGCAGCCTCAGGTCCCCCAGCCAGACGCCGGGAGGGGGCCACAGCCTCAGGTCCCCCGTCAAGCTATTCCAGGAGGGGGCCACAGCCTCAGGTTCCCTGTTAAGTCCCACTGGGCAGGTGGGCACAGCCTGAGGACCCTGGCCCAGCACCGGGAGGGGTCCACAGCCTCAGGTCTCGCATCAATGCCCGCCGGGTGGGGAATGTGGCCTGAGGACCCCTCAAACCCTGCTAGGCAGGGCGCACGGCCTCAGGTCCCCCGGCCTGGCACTGGGGAGGGGGGCGTGGCCTGAGGTCCCCCATAAAGCCCCACTGGGAAGGGTAGCAGCCTGAGGTCCCCAGTCAAGCCTTGCCAGGCAGGGGCCTTGGCTTGAGGTCCCCCAGCCTGGCAACAGGGCAGGGGGTGCAGCCTCAGGTCCCCTGGCCCAGTGCAGGGCAGGAGGTGAAGCCTGAGGTCCCCATCAAGCCCCACAAGGTGGGGAGCACAGCCTGAGATTCCCTGGGCTGGCGCCGGGGTGGGGGGCACAGCCTGAGGTACCCCATCAAGCCCCGCCAGGTGGGGGACATGGCCTGAGGACCCCCATCAAGCCCTGCCAGGTTGGGGGCATGGCCTGAGGTCCCCTCTCAAGCCCCACTGAGGGCGTTGCGGGGGGGGGGCGCAGCCTTAGGTCCCTGCTGATTGCTCATTAAGGCTCATTACGAGAACTCGGCATCCGCTATCTTGTGTTACGGAAACCCTGTCTTCACTGTAGGTGCAGCCATCTTGTGTGACAGAAACCCCCCACCTCCACTGTGGGTGCCTCCATCTTTGTGGCAGAGTGCCAGTCAATTTGAATATTCCCTCAATTATATAGGATTAGTTGTGCAATGAACATAAGACTGCAGATATTTTGTTAAGGTACAGATTTCATATTCTGTATATATATATATATATATATATATATATATATATATATAATCTCAAGAAGTGACGTGATAATTCTATTTTTATTTTTGAGGAACTTTCATTCTTTCCATAGTGGCAGCACCAATACTATAAAGGCTCACCAAGAATGCACAAGAATTCACTTTCCACATAAGTAATACTTTCAACAATAAAGACTTTTTAATTCCTTTTCCATATCCTCACTAACAATCTTTGTTTTAACTTTTTTTTATAATAGCCATTCTGACAGTTGGGAGGTGAAAATCTCATTGGAGTCTGATTTGCATTTCTCTGATGATTTCAATTTTTTTTCTGAGGTTTACACCTTTTCATATACCTATTGGTTATTTGTATGTCTCTTTTCAAAAAAATGTCTAGTCAGGTTCTTTGACCAATTTTAAGTGGGGTCATTTTTTTTGTATGGAAGGTGACTTTTTTGTTTATTTTTGTTGTTGTTTTCCTACTAACTTGTATGACTTTCATTTATATTTTGGAAAATATGCCTTTCTCATGTAAAGTGTTTACAAATATTCTGTCCCATTCCATAGGTTGTATTATCATTGTGTTGATGGTTTCCATTGTTGTGCAGACAATTTTTAGTTAGTTGTAGTTTTCCTTGTTTATTTTTGATAGTATTACAGATGTCTCCCGCGCCCCCCCCCCTTTACTCCCCTCCTCCAAGCGATACTTACTTCCCCCAGGGCTTCCCCACCCTAATTTCCATGTCCATGTGCTATGAATATAAATGCATATGTTCTTTGGTTTATCTCTTCTCGTCGCCCTCACCCAGTGATGGCAGACCTTTTTGAGCTTGGCGTGTCAGCATTTTGAAAAACCCTAACTTAACTCTGGTGCCATGTCACATATAGAAATTTTTTAATCTTTGCAACCATAGTAAAACAAAGACTTATATTTTTGATATTTATTTTATATATTTAAATGCCATTTAACAAAGAAAAATCAACCAAAAAAATAAGTTCACGTGTCACCTCTGACACGCGTGTCATAGGTTTGCCATCACTGCCCTAACCACATATTGAGGTATTATCAGTCTGTTCCATGCTTTCCTGTTTCAGGTTTTATATTGTTGGTAAATTCATTTTGTTCATTAGATTCCAAAAATAAATGACATTATGTGATATTGGAATTTCTCAGATTGGCTAGTTTCACTTAGCATAATATTCTCTAGATCCATCCATGTGGTTCCAAAGGGTAAGAGATCCCTTTTATTACACTTGTATAGTATTCCATAGTGTAAATATCCTACAGTTTTGTTTTGTTTTGTTCTTTTTTCTTTTTCTTTACAATTTAACATATCAAGTACTTTATTATATAAATATGAAACAAAGAAATAGTAAATTATGGCCTTCATCATTTTGAAGAATAAAACAGCAACAGCTGTAGTAACAATGTACCATTTCATTCTGTAATGGTTGCAAGAACATCTTCAGAATTTTTGTGGAAAAACTATTATATATATTCATCAACTGCATACTCAATGAATAACTGAAGATTTTTAGACACAGTATTGGGTAACATCATGTTTGTTATATAGAAATGTTAACAGTGATCACACTAATGTATCAGTTTTCCTTCTCTCAGCTTTCCTCTTTTTTTCTTCATTTTTTAAAATATTTTTATTGATTAAGATATTACATATGTGTCCTTATCCATTCATTATCCACTACCTCCTGCTCATACCTTCACCCCCCCCACCACCATTGTCCGTGTCCATTCATTAGGCCTATATGCTTGCATATAAGTCCTTTGGTTGATCTCTCCCCCTGACCCACACCCTCCCCTACTTTCCCTCCAAGGCCCGACAGTCCAATCAATGCCTCTCTGTCTCTGGGTCACTCCTTGTACATCAGTGTATGTTGATCATTATATTCCACAAATGAGTGAGATCATGTGGTATTTATCCTTCATTGACTGGCTTATTTCACTTAGCATAATGCTCTCCAGTTCCATCCATGCTGTGGCAAATGGTAAGAGTTCCTTCTTTTTTACAGCAGCGTAGTATTGCATTGTGTAGATGTACCACAGTTTTCTAATCCATTCATCTATTGATGGGCACCTAGGCTGTTTCCAAATCTTAGCTATGGTGAATTGTGCTGCTATGAACATAGGGATGGATATATCTTCTCCGATTGGTGGTTGTGGTTTTTTGGGATATATTCCTAGAAGTGGGATCACTGGGTCAAATGGGAGTTCCATTTGTAGTTTTTTGAGGAAACTCCATACTGTCTTCCATAGTGGCTGCACCAGTCTGCATTCACACCAGCAGAGCAGGAGAGTTCCTTTTTCTCCGCATCCTCTCCAGCACTTGTTGTTTGTTGATTTGTTGATGATAGCCATTCTGACAGGTGTGAGATGGTACCTCATTGTTCTTTTGATTTGCATCTCTCTGATGATTAGTGACTTTGAGCTAGTTTTCATACGTCTCTTGGCTTTCTGAATGTCCTCTTTTGAAAAGTGTCTATTTAGGCCCATGGCCCATTTTTTGATTGGATTGTTCATCTTCCTTTTGTTAAGTTGTAAGAGTTCCCTATAAATGCTGGCGATTAAACCCTTATCAGAGATAACATTGGCAAATATGTTCTCCCATGCAGTGGGGGTTCTTGTTGTTTTGTTGATGGTTTCTTTTGCTGTACAAAAACTTTTTATTTTGATGTAGTTCCATTTGTTTATTTTGTATGTAGTTTCCAGTGCCCTAGGAGGTGTATCGGTGAAAAAATTGCTTCGGCATATGTCTGAGATTTTGTTGCTTTTGGATTCCTCTAGTATTTTTATGGTTTCCTGTCTTACATTTAAGTCCTTTATCCATTTTGAGTTTATTTTTGTGTATGGTGTAAGTTGGTGGTCTAGTTTCATTTTTTTGCATGTATCTGTCCAATTTTCCCAACACCATTTATTAAAGAGACTGTCTTGATCCCATTGTATATTCTTGCCTCCTTTGTTAAATATTAATTGAGCATATTGGTTTGGGTCAATTTGGGGGTTCTCTATTTTATTCCATCGATCTATATGTCTGTTCTTGTGCCAGTACCCGGCAGTTTTGAGAATACAGCTTGATATCTGGTGTTGAGATCCCTCCTACTTTGTTCTTCTTTCTTACGATTGCTACAGCTATTTGGGGTCTTTTTTCATTCCAGATAAATTTTTGGATAGTTCGTTCTAGGTCAGTGAAATATGCTGTTGGTATTTTAATGGGGATGGCATTGAATCTATAGATTGCTTTGGGTGGTATGGACATTTTGATGATGTTGATTCTACCAATCCATGAACATGATATGTTCTTCCATCTGTTTATGTCTTCTTCTATCTCGTTTTTCAATGTCCTGTAGTTTTCAGCATATAGGTCTTTTACCTCCTTAGTTAAGTTTATTCCTAGATACCTTAATTTTTCTTGTGCAATGGCAAATGGTATTGTTTTTTTAATCTCTCTGTAAGTTCATTGTTGGTGTATAAAAAAGCCATTGATTTCTTGGAATTAATTTTGTATCCTGCTACATAGCTGAATTCATTTATAAATCCTAGTAATTTTTTGATGGAGTCCTTAGGGTTTTCTAAGTACAGCATCATGTCATCAGCGAATAGGGACAATTTTACTTCTTCTTTACCTATTTGGATACCTTTTATTTCTTCTTGTCTGATTGCATTGGCTAGTACTTCCAGTATTATGTTGAATAGGAGTGCTGAAAGGGGACATCCCTGTCTTGTTCCTGTTCTTAATGGAAATGGTTATAGGTTTTGCCCATTAAGTATGATGTTGGGTGTGGGTTTGTCATATATGGCTTTTATTATGTTGAGGTATGATCCTTCTATTTCCACTTTGCTGAGCGTTTTTATCAGAAAAGGGTGTTGGACTTTGTGAAATGTCTTTTCTGCATCAATCAATATGATTATGTGATTTTTGTCTCTCAATTTGTTTATGTGATGTATCACATTTTTTGATTTGCGGATATTGTACCAACATTGCATTCCTGGAATAAATCCCACTTGGTCACGGTATACGATATTTCTAATGTAATGCTGGATCCGGTTTGGTAGAATTTTGTTGAGGATTTTAGGATCTATGTTCATCAGGGATATTGGCCTGTAATTCTCTTTCTTTGTGGTGTCTTTATCTGGTTTTGGGATTAGAGTAATGCTGGCTTCATAGAAAGAGCTTGGAAGTGTGCTTTCCTCTTGAATTTTTTGGAATAGTCTGAGAAAGATTAGTTTTAGTTCTTCTTTGACTGTTTGGTAAAATTCCCCTGTGAAGCCATCTGGTCCAGGGCTTTTGTTTGCTGGAAGCTTTTTGATTACTGTTTCAATTTCATCAGTAGTTATTGGCTTATTCAGGTTATTTTATTCTTCCTGGTTGAGTTTTGGAAGCTTATATTTATCTAGGAATGTGTACATTTCATTGAGGTTGTCCAGTTTGTTGGAGTAGAGGTGTTCATAGTATTTTTTTTGACAATCCTTTGTATATCAGTAGGGTCAGTTGTTACTTCACGTCTTTCATTTGTGATTTTGTTATTTGGGTCCTCTTCCTTTGTTTTTTGGAGAGCCTGGCTAGGGGTTCATCAATCTTGTTAATCCTTTCAAACAACCAGCTCTTGGTTTCATTGATCTTTTGTATTGTTTTTTTGGTCTCTATGTTGTTTATTTCTGCTGTGATCTTTATTATTTCCTTCCTTCTGGATACTGTGGGCTTTTTTGTTGTTCTGTTTCTAACTATTTGAGTTGTAGGGTTAGATCATTTATTGCCAGTTTTTCTTGTTTTCTGAGGAAGGCCTGTAGAGCTATGAACTTCCCTCTCAGGACTGCTTTCATTGTGTCCCATAGATTTTGGATTGTTGTGCTTTAGTTGTCATTTGTTTCCAGGATGCTTTTTATTTATTCTTTGATCTCTCTGGTAACCCAGTCATTGTTTCATAGCATTCTATTTAGCCTCCAAGTGTTTGATTTTTTTCAATGTTTTTATTGTAGTTGATTTCTAGTTTTACGCCATTGTGATCTGAGAAGATGCTTCTTATGATTTCTATTCTATTGAATTTGAAGAGACTTTTCCTGTGCCCTAATATATGATCTAGCTTTGAAAAGGTCCCATGTGCACTGGAGAAGAATGTATATTCTGTATCTTTGGGTTGAAACATTCAGATGTCAATTAAGTCCGTATGATCTAGTGAGTCATTTAGGATTGCTGTTTCTTTGCTGATTTTTTGTTTAGAGGATTTATCCAGTGGTGTCAGTGGGGTATTAAAGTCCACTACTATGATTGTGTTGCTATTGACCTCACCCTTGATATCTTCCAGAAGCTGTTTTATGTATTTGGGTGCTCCTGTATTGGGTGCATATATGTTTACCAGAGATATATCTTCTTGTTGAAGTGCTCCCTTTAGTATTATGTAGTGGCCTTCCTTATCTCTTGTTATGGCCTTTAGTTTGAGGTCTATTTTGTCAGAGATAAGTATCGCAACTCCAGCTTTCTTCTCATTCCCATCTGCCTGAAAAATTTTTTTCCATCCCTTCGCTCTCAGTCTGTGTGAATCCTTTGATCTGAGGTGGGTCTCTTGGAGACAGCAAATATATGGGTCATGTTTTCTTATCCATTCAGCTACCCTGTGTCTTTTGATTGGAGCATTTAATCCATTTACAGTTAATGTTATTATTGAAAGGTATATGTTTGTGGTCATATTTATTCTTTTTTTTTTTTACCTTTCAATAATAACTTTATTTTTTTAAAATAAATACATCTTTATTGTTCAGATTATTACATTTGTTCCTCTTTTTTCCCCCATAACTCCCCTACACCCTGTTCCCACCCCACTCTCCACCCTCACTCCCCACCCACTGTCCTCATCCATAGGTGCACGATTTTTGTCCAGTCTCATCCCACATCCCCCACTCCCCTTTCCTCCCCAAGAATAGTCAGTCCACTCACTTTCTATACCCGTGATTCTATTATAATCACCAGTTCGTTCTGTTCATCATATTATTTATTCACTTGATTTTTAGATTCGCTTGTTGCTAGATGTGTATTTGTTGCTCATAGTTTGTATCTTTACCTTTTTCTTCTTCTTCCTCTTCTTAAAGGATACCTTTCAGCATTTCATATAATACTGGTTTGGTGGTGAGGAACTCCTTTAGCTTTTCCTTATCTGTGAAACTCTTTATGTGACCTTCAATTCTGAATGATAGCTTTGCTGGATAAAGTAATCTTGGTTGTAGGTTCTTGGCATTCATCACTTTGAATATTTATTGCCACTCACTTCTGGCATGCGAAGTTTCTGTTGAGACATCAGCTGACAGTCGTATTGGTGCTCCCTTGTAAGTAAGTGACTTTCTTTCTCTTGCTGCTTTTAAGATTCTCTCTTTGTCTTTTGCTCTTGGCATTTTAATCATGATGTGTCTTGGTGTGGTCCTCTTTGGACTCCTTTTGTTTGGGGTTCTCTGTGCTTCCTGGGCTTGTAAGTCTATTTCTTTTACCAGGTAGGGGAAGTTTTCTGTCATTATTTCTTCAAATAGGTTTTCAATATCTTGCTCTCTATCATCTTCTGGCACCACTATAATTCTGATGCTGGTACGCTTGAAGCTGTCCCAGAGGCTCCTTACACTATCTTCGTATTTTTGGATTCTTTTTTCATTTTGCTTTTCCGGTTGGGTGTTTTTTGCTTCTTCATATTTCAAATCGTTGACTTGATTCTTGTGATCCTCTAGACTGCTCTCGGGAGTCTCTATGATATCCTCTATTTCAGTCAGTTTATGCTTAATTTCCAGTTGGTCCTTTATCACAACCTGGCGGGTTTGACTAGATTTCTTGAGGATCTCACTACATTTATCTGCGGTCTCAGCAGTCTTTTCGAAGGTCTTACTAAATTTATTGGCGACTTCTAGAAATTTCTTTAAAAACCTTAAAAGTGTGGTTTTGAACTCTATATCCTGCAGTTTGCTTTCCTCCATTTCTGTCATTGCTGTCCTGTTTCTTTGTCTCCGCATTTTTTATGCTTCCCTGTGTTGATAAAGTGGTTTTCTGTGCTAAGTGTCCTCTAGGGCCCAGTGGTTCAGCCTCCTCAATTACCTGAGGAGGACACTCTTGGTGCACCCCCTTGTCGTCTTTGTGCACAGTCTTGTTGTAGTTAAGCCTTGATTGTTGTAGTTAACACTGGGAGGGAATGATCTCCAGGCCAATTGGCTGTGAGAATCAGTTGTGTCTGCACTGGGAGAGCTTCTGTGCTGGAGACACGCCTCTGGGGCAAGACTTGCTTCAATGGGGCTTTGGTGCTCACTGGGTCTGCCCCCTGAGTGTGTAGTTTATGGTTCCACCGGGCTGCAAAGTGGATGGTCCCACTCTGACCACTGGGGACACTTGCTACTGGATCTCTAGGGAGGTGCTAATCTAGCCTTTGCCTGAGGCTATCCAGCAAAAGCCTCCGTGCAGGGCTTGGGCCGGCTGGGTCCCACCAGATCAACAGGGTGGAGCGAGCAGTTATGGCTGCTCTCAGTCCTGCCCTCAGATGCTCTGCTTCTCAGTGTCCCAGCAATCGCTGCAAGCCCCTCGGAGAGAAAGCTGCCCTCGAGTTCCTACCGATGCCAGACAGTCCCGCTTCTCCCATATGAGTCTGGGTCTCCAAAGACTTGCCCGGAACTTGAGCTCAGAGCATGACACTCCCTCCCGATTGAAAAAGACAACCGTGCCCTCAGCTGCCAGCCCGCTCGGCATGCACCTCCGCACCTTAGTATTTTACTTCCGCACTGTGCCTCCTGAGTCTCAGTATGCTTTTCTCTTTCCTTCCAGTTGTAGAATTTCCACTCAGCCAGCCTTCCTGTGGTTCTGGATGATGTCCGTTCCATCTTTTAGTTGTATTTTTTAAGTGGTTGTAAGAGGCAGCAAACTCTGGTGTTTACCTATGCTGCCATCTTGGTCTATTTTTATTCTTAATGTTTGTGTTGCTTCTTGCCTTCCTGTTTCTTCTTTTTACAGCAGTACCTTTAGCATTTCTTGCATTGCTGGCTTGGTGGTAATAAACTCTCTTAGCCCTTTTTCGTCTGTGAAGCTCCTGATTCCACCTTCAATTTTGAATGATAGCCTTGCTGGGTACAGTATTCTTGGATTCATTCCCTTGCTTTGCATCACTTTGTATATTTCATTCCATTCCCTTCTTGCCTGGTGTGTTTCTGTTGAGAAATCAGCTGATATTCTAATAGGAGATCACTTGTAGGTAACTTTCTGTCTCTCTCTGGCAGCCTTTAACATTCTTACGTTGTCGTTGATGTATGCCAATTTAATTATGATGAGTGTTGGTTATGGTCTTTTGGGGTTCATCTTGTTTGGCACTCTATGTGCTTCTTGGACTTGTGTAGCTTTTTTCCTGCCAGTATCAGGGAAGTTTTCTGTCATTATTTCTTCAAACAGGTTTTCTATTCCTTGCTTCTCCTCCTCTCCTTCTTGTATCCCTATTAGGCGAATGTTGTTTCTTTTTGCATTGTCCCAAAGCTCCCTTAGGCTCTCCTCTTGCAGCTATGTCGTTCTTCATCTCCTCTTGGTTCCTTTTCATGTTGGTGACATTCTTATTCAGCTCCTTGTAATTCTCATCGAGTTGTGTGCATTAGTCATCCAGTCATTTGAGCATCCTTAGAACCATTACTCTGAATTCTTTCTTGGATAAGTTAGTAGCCTCAATTTCATTTAACTCCCTTTCTGGTGACTCCTCTTTTTCTTTCCTTTGTTGGTTTCTTTTTTGTCTTCCCATGTTTTGCTGCAATGTTTTAATTGTAGTTCCAATTGTTTTGCTACCCAGTTTCTTTAGGGTGTGGTTGCTACTGGTGTGACCTCTCAGGTCTCCTGGGTTTGGTAGTCTAGTGTAGCTCCCTACTTAGGCTATTTGAGTTCTCTTGATGTAGGCCTGTGAGCTGGAAAGGCGCAACTGAGGTGTCTAGAAGTCAGCAGCTGTGGAGGGGGTGTTCCAATTTTTGCTGTCCTATGCCATTGATTGAAATCATGTGTGCCCCGCAGGGACTCACAGCGGCACTCAGGGGCCGTCTATTGGGTGGTGGGGCTCAGAAAGCCTGCGTTCTGGCAAAGCGTGACTGTGGTGTCCAGAGTTCTGTCATTGTGGGGTGTGTAGACTCAGCTTTTGCTGCTGCCTCCGTGGTTGGATACACGTGATTCCAGCAGCAGCTCACAGAGGCACCTGTGGTGTGTTTGCCAGCAGGGTGTACTGACACACTCTGAAGGGCCCTGGCACTGAAGCCACTGGATTGCAGTGTCTGTGGGCAGGTATCCCAGAAGAGAGAATTCAGCATTTCTACAGCCCAGCAGTGCACCCCTGTTTGTTTAAGTGCACGACCAGCAGGGCTCGCAGCGGGGCCCCAGGGCTGCCTGTGGAGCCGTGGTCTTGGGTGACCTACACACTAAAAAAGCATGCACCTGTAGTGTCCAGAGTTCTGCAGCTTTGGGGTGTGGAAACTCAGATTTTGCTGGTGCACTTGTGGTGGGTAGGCTTGCATTCCCAGTAGCAGCAAACAGGAGCACCCGCAGTGAGTTCGCTAGTGCAGGTGCACTGAAGCACTCTGAAGGGCCCTGCCATGCTTTGGGCAGGTATCCAGGATGAGTGAATTCCGAATTTCTACTGCCCAGGGGAGTGCGTCCCTCTTAGTCCAGGATTGGACCCAGCAGAGGCTCACCAAGGCTTCCCCAAAGTGCCCTGTGGATAGATGGGCTGAGGAGGAGTGAGCAACTGTGGTGGTGCAGTTCGCAGGTACAGTTCCCTGGTACTAAGCTCTGATGCACTCTGTGGGGCCCTGGCGCTGAGGGACCCTGGTGCTTAAGTTGCGCAGCTGGGTGTGTGGGGGCAGTTATTCAGGCAGAGGGAATTCAGAATTTCTACTTGGTGGCAGTGAGCCTGTGTCTGTTCAAAATCACACCCAGTTTAGTCTCCCAGTGACTCCTAAGAGGAGTCTATGGTGTGGTGTACCTCAGAGACCTGCGAGCTGGAGATGCAAAAACATGTGCGCTCAGGCAATGTCAGAGGTCTGCTGCTGCGGAGGGTGCACTTACTGTGCATGCAGGCAGTGTCAGAGGTCTGTCGCTGGGGAGGGTGCACTCAGCGCGCAGGCAATGTCAGAAGACTGCAGCTGGGGAAGGTGCACTTACTTTGGCGCAGAGTCCCAGAGTCTGAGGGTGTGGCTGCAGGATTTTTGCTGGAGTGACTGCTGGGTCATGGGCAGTGTCCAAGGCCTGTCTGGGTGGTGCTGCTGCTGAGTTCCTAGAAGAGGCCGCTCTCCCCTTTAAGATGGTGTGGGCTCCGTGCCCGGGTCCTGCAGTTCAGGGAGAGCCACAGCGGTGGTAGTCTCTCCAGTGTCTCCGTGTCCCAGAGAGCCTGGTCTGTCAGCCTCTGCTGCTCCTGCCTGATTTAACTGTCCCTCACTCACTCACACCACACACATCCACACACTCTCCATTCATCCCCTCACTCACTCACTTCCAATCCCTCACCTCCATCCTGCCAACCACCATCTTCTTTTTCTCCTGTCCTACACTTTTTTAATCCATTAGTTTACTGATGGGCACTTGGGCTGTTTCCAAATCTTAGCTATTGTAAATAATGCTGTTATGAACATAGAGGGGGCATGTTTTCTTTCTGATTGGTGTTTGGGGGTTTTTAGGATATATTCCCAGGAATGGGATTGCAGGGTTAAACAGAAGTTCTGATTTTAATTTTTTAAAGAAACTACATACTGTTTCTCATGGTAGTGGCACCAATCTGCATTTCTACCAGCAGTGAATTAGTGTTCCCTTTTCTCCACATCCTTGCCAGTACTTGTTGTTTCTTGATTTTCTTATGATAGCCATTCTGACAGGTGTGAGGTGATATCTCATTGTGGTTTTAATTTTAATTGCATTTCTCTGATGATTAGTGACTTTGAGCATTTTCTCATACGTCTCTTGGCCGTCTGTATGTCTTCATTGGAGAAATATCTATTCAGGTCTCCTGCCCATTTTTAACTGGATTATTTGTCTTCCTTTTGTTGAGTTGTATGAGTACTTTATAAATTTTGGATATTAATCCTTTATCAAATGTATTATTGACAACTATGTTCTTCCATACAATGGATACATTTTCATTTTGATGCTGGCTTCTTTTGCTGTGTAGAAGCTTTTTGTTTTGATATAGTCCCATTTGATTATTCTCTCCTTAGTTTCTTTAACCTAAGAGATGTATCAGCAAAAATTCTGCTACATGAGATGTCTGAGATTTCACTGCCTATGTTTTCTTCTAAGAAGTTTATGGTTTCATGTCTTATATTTAAGTATTTTTTCTATTTTGAGTTTATTTTTGTGTATGGTGTAAGTTGCTGGTCTAGTTTCATCTTTTTACATGAGTCTGTCCAGTTTTTCCAACACCACTTGTTGAAGAGCCTGTCTTTACTCCACTGTATGTTCTTGCCTCCTTTGTCAAACATTAATTGACAATAATGGTGTGGTTCATTTTCTGGGGTATGTGTTATGATCCATTGTTCTTGGACCTTGTGCTAGTATCAGGCTGTTTTGGTTATAATGGCTTTGTAGTATAGTTTGATATCTAGTATTATGATCCCTCCAACTTCGTTTTTCTTTCTCAAGATTGCTGCAGTTATCTGGGGTCTTTTATAGTTCCATATAAATTTTTGGAGTATTTGTTCCAGCTCTGTGAAGTTTGCCTTTTATATTTTAATAAGAATTGCATTGAATCGTTGATTTGGGTAATGCAGACATTTTAATATTTTTAATTATTCCAATCAATGAACATGGCATATGCTTCCATTTGTTTGTATCTTCCTCTATGTCTTTTTCCAGTGTCCTATAATTTTTCAAGAACAGGTCTTTTACCTATTTGGTTAAATTTATTCCTAGGTATCATAGTTTTTTGTTGCAAAGGTAAATGAGATTGCTTTTTTAGTTTCTCTTCCTGAGTGTTTATTACTGGTGTATAAAAATTTCAGACATATGTGGATGTTGATTTTGTGTCCTGCTATCTTGCTGAAGCCCTTTATTAAGTATAGTAGTTGCCTGGAGGAGCCTTCAGGGTTTTATATGTACAATATCATGTCATCTGCAAATAATGACAGTTTTACTTCCTCCTTTCCAATTTAGATATCTTTTATCTCTTCTTCTTGACTTATAAGTATGGCTAGGACTTCCAGTACTATGTTGAATAAGAGGGGTGAAAGCGGGCATCCTGTCTTATTTCTGCTCTTAATCGAAACACTTTTAGTTTTTGCCCATTAAGTATCATGATGGCTGTAGGTTTGTTATATGTGGACTTTATTATGTTATTATGTTGAGGTGTGATCCTTCTATTCCTACTTTTGACAATTTTTATTTTTTAAAAAAAGGTGCTGGATTTACTGAATGTTTTTTTTCTGCATCTATTAATATGTTCGTTTGATTTTTATCTTTCAATTTGTTTATGTGATGTGTCACATTTATTGATTTGTGGATATTGTACCAGCCATGCATCCTCAGAATAAATCCCATTTAATCAGTGTGTATGATGTTTTTAATATATTCCTGGATCTGATTTGTTAACATTTGGTTGAGGATGTTAGCATCTGTTTATCAGGAATATTGGCAGTAGTTTTCTTTCTTTGTAGTGTCTTTATCTAGTTTTAGAATTAGGATAATGCTGGCTTCGTAAACGGACCTTGGAAGTGTTCCTTTCCCTTGAATTTTTTGGACTAGTTATAGGAGAATATGCATTATTTATTCCTTTAATGTTTGGTATAATTCTCCTGTAAATCCATCTGGTCCAGGACCTTTGTTTGCTGGGAGTTTTTAAATTACTGCTTCAATGTCTTCAGTTGTTATTGGCCCACTCAGGTTTTCTGATTCTTCCTAATTGTGTTTTGGAAGATTGTATGTTTCTACGAATTTGTCCATTTCATCCAGGTTGTCCAGTTTGTTGGGATATAGTTATTCATAGTTGCTTACAATCCTTTGTATTTCTGTGGTGTTCATTGTTATATCATCTCTTTCATTTCTGATTTTATTTATTTGGGTCCTCTTTGTTTCTTGATGAGACTGGCTATGGGTTCATAAATTTTGTTTATCTTTCCAAAGAAGCAGTTCATGGAGTTATTGATATTTTGTACTCTTTTTTTAGTCTCTATGTCATTTCTTTTCACTCTGATCTTTATTATTTGCTTCCTTCTACTTCCCCTGGGCTTTTCTTGCTGTTCTATTTCTAATTCATTTAGCTATTGAGTGAGATATTTTATTTGAAATTTTTCTTTTTTCTTGAGATAAGCCTGTATGGTAATGACTTCCCTCTCAGACAGCTTTCACAGTGTCCAAAAGATTTTGGATTGTTGTTTGTTCATTTTCATTTGTTTCCAGGAAGTTTTTAATTTCTTGCTTGATCTCCTTGGTATCACTCTCATTGTTTAATAACATGCTATTTAGTCTCCATGTATTTCAGTGTTTTTGAGTTTCTTTTATTATAGTCGATTTCAAATTTCATGCCATTGTGATCTGAGAAGATGCTTGGTATTATATCAATCTTTTTGAATTTGTATGGACTTGTTTTATGCCCTAACATGTGGTCTATCTTTGAGAATGTGTCTTGTGTACTTGAGAAGAAGGTATATTCTGTTGCTTTGGGGTAAAATGATCTGTAAATATAAGTTAGATCCATCTGATCTAGCGTGTCAGTTAAAGCTCCTATTTCCTTTTTTATTTATTTATTTATTTTTGTCTGGAAGATCTGTCCAGTGATGTCAGTGGGGTGTTAAAGTTCTCTACTATGACGGTATTGTTGTTAATCTCTCCCTTAAGGTCCATAAACAGATGTTTTATGCACTTGGATGCTCTTATATTAGGTGCATATATGTTTACAAGGGTTATATTTTCTTGTTGAATGATTCCATTTCCTGTTATGCAGTGGCCTTCTTTGTTTCTTGTTATGGCCTTTGTTTTGAAGTCTATTTTGTCTTATATGAGTATTGCTACACCAGCTTTCTTTTCCTCTCTCTTTGCATGGAATATATTTTTCCATCCATTCACTCTCAGTCTGTGTGTATCTTTTGTTCTGGGGTGGGTCTCTTGTAGACACCATATATATGGGTCATGTTTTCTTATCCATTAAGTCACCCTATGTCGTTTGGTTGGAGCATTTAATCCATTTACATTTAAAGTTAGTATTGATAGGTATTTTTATTGTCATTTTTATTTTCTAAATGCCTATGATATTCTCTCCCTCCCTCTCTTCTTTTTCTTCTTAAAGCAATACCTTTAAACATTTCTTGCATTGCTGGTTTGGTGGTAATGTACTCCTTTAAACCTTATTTTGTCTGGAAGGCTTTTTATTTCACTTTCAATTTTAAATGATAGTCTTGCTGGATAGAGTAGTCTTGGATTTAGGCCCTTGCTTTTCATTACTTTGAATACTTTATGCCAATCCCTTCTGGCCTGAAGTGTTTCTATTGAGAAGTCAGCTCCTTTGTAGTTAATTTTCTGTCTCTTTCTTGCTGCCTTTAAGATTCTTTGTCTTTAACATTTGCCATTTTAATTATGATGGGTCTAGGTGTGGGTCTCTTGGGTTTCCTCTATTGGGTCTCTCTGTGCCTTCTGTACTTCTGTAGTAGTTTTCTTCACCTGGTTAGGGAAGTTTTCTGTCATTATTTGTTTGAACAGGTTCTCTGTTTCTTGCATACTTTCCCCCTTCTAGTATTCCAATAATGCAGATGTTGTTCCATTTCATGTTGTCCCAGTGCTCCCTTAAGCTATCTTCCTGCTTTTACATTATTTTGTCTATTTACTGCTCTAATTCTTATTCCTACCTTATCTTCCAAATCACTGATATGATAGTCTGGTTCATCCAATCTAGTTTCAATTCCTTCCAGTGTGTTCTTGATGTCAGAGATGTTATTCTTCATTTCTTATGGTTCTGGGTAATGTTTCTATTTCTTTTTCATGCTCCTAAAGTTCCCAATAAATTCCTTTTAATTGGAGGGAGAAACCAAGATGGCAGCATAGGTAAACACCAGAGATTGCTTGCCTCGCACACTATTTAAAAATACAACTAAATACGGACGGTCACCATACTCCATACCACTTAAGTCTGTCTGAGTGAAAATCTACAACTAGAGAAAAAGAAAAAGCATACTGGAGACCTCAGAGGAGGCACAGTGCGGAAGTAAAATACTAAGTGGCGTAGGTCATGTG
>NW_023416346.1:90989500-91162968 GCF_014108235.1 Myotis myotis
TAAAAAGCCATTGATTTCTTGGAATTAATTTTGTATCCTGCTACATAGCTGAATTCATTTATAAATCCTAGTAATTTTTTGATGGAGTCCTTAGGGTTTTCTAAGTACAGCATCATGTCATCAGCGAATAGGGACAATTTTACTTCTTCTTTACCTATTTGGATACCTTTTATTTCTTCTTGTCTGATTGCATTGGCTAGTACTTCCAGTATTATGTGAATAGGAGTGCTGAAAGGGGACATCCTGTCTTGTTCCTGTTCTTAATGGAAATGGTTATAGGTTTTGCCCATTAAGTATGATGTTGGGTGGTGGGTTTGTCATATATGGCTTTATTATGTTGAGGTATGATCCTTCTATTTCCACTTTGCTGAGCGTTTTTTATCAGAAAAGGGGTTTGGACTTTGTGAAATGTCTTTTCTGCATCAATCAATATGATTATGTGATTTTTGTCTCTCAATTTGTTTATGTGATGTATCACATTTTTTGATTTGCGGATATTGTACCAACATTGCATTCCTGGAATAAATCCCACTTGGTCACGGTATACGATATTTTCTAATGTAATGCTGGATCCGGTTTGGTAGAATTTGTTGAGGATTTTAGGATCTATGTTCATCAGGGATATTGGCCTGTAATTCTCTTTCTTTGTGGTGTCTTTATCTGGTTTTGGGATTAGAGTAATGCTGGCTTCATAGAACGAGCTTGGAAGTGTGCTTTCCTCTTGAATTTTTTGGAATAGTCTGAGAAAGATTAGTTTTAGTTCTTCTTTGACTGTTTGGTAAAATTCCCCTGTGAAGCCATCTGGTCCAGGGCTTTTGTTTGCTGGAAGCTTTTTGATTACTGTTTCAATTTCATCAGTAGTTATTGCTTATTCAGGTTATTTTATTCTTCCTGGTTGAGTTTTGGAAGCTTATATTTATCTAGGAATGTGTACATTTCATTGAGGTTGTCCAGTTTGTTGGAGTAGAGGTGTTCATAGTATTTTTTTTGACAATCCTTTGTATATCAGTAGGGTCAGTTGTTACTTCACGTCTTTCATTTGTGATTTTGTTATTTGGGTCCTCTTCCTTTGTTTTTTGGAGAGCCTGGCTAGGGGTTCATCAATCTTGTTAATCCTTTCAAACAACCAGCTCTTGGTTTCATTGATCTTTTGTATTGTTTTTTGGTCTCTATGTTGTTTATTTCTGCTGTGATCTTTATTATTTCCTTCCTTCTGGATACTGTGGGCTTTTTGTTGTTCTGTTTCTAACTATTTGAGTTGTAGGGTTAGATCATTTATTGCCAGTTTTTCTTGTTTTCTGAGGAAGGCCTGTAGAGCTATGAACTTCCCTCTCAGGACTGCTTTCATTGTGTCCCATAGATTTTGGATTGTTGTGCTTTAGTTGTCATTTGTTTCAGGATGCTTTTTATTTATTCTTTGATCTCTCTGGTAACCCAGTCATTGTTTCATAGCATTCTATTAGCCTCCAAGTGTTTGATTTTTTCAATGTTTTTATTGTAGTTGATTTCTAGTTTTACGCCATTGTGATCTGAGAAGATGCTTCTTATGATTTCTATTCTATGAATTTGAAGAGACTTTTCCTGTGCCCTAATATATGATCTAGCTTTGAAAAGGTCCCATGTGCACTGGAGAAGAATGTATATTCTGTATCTTTGGGTTGAAACATTCAGATGTCAATTAAGTCCGTATGATCTAGTGAGTCATTTAGGATTGCTGTTTCTTTGCTGATTTTTTGTTTAGAGGATTTATCCAGTGGTGTCAGTGGGGTATTAAAGTCCACTACTATGATTGTGTTGCTATTGACCTCACCCTTGATATCTTCCAGAAGCTGTTTTATGTATTTGGGTGCTCCTGTATTGGGTGCATATATGTTTACCAGAGATATATCTTCTTGTTGAAGTGCTCCCTTTAGTATTATGTAGTGGCCTTCCTTATCTCTTGTTATGGCCTTTAGTTTGAGGTCTATTTTGTCAGAGATAAGTATCGCAACTCCAGCTTTCTTCTCATTCCCATCTGCCTGAAAAATTTTTTTCCATCCCTTCGCTCTCAGTCTGTGTGAATCCTTTGATCTGAGGTGGGTCTCTTGGAGACAGCAAATATATGGGTCATGTTTTCTTATCCATTCAGCTACCCTGTGTCTTTTGATTGGAGCATTTAATCCATTTACAGTTAATGTTATTATTGAAAGGTATATGTTTGTGGTCATATTTATTCTTTTTTTTTTTTACCTTTCAATAATAACTTTATTTTTTTAAAATAAATACATCTTTATTGTTCAGATTATTACATTTGTTCCTCTTTTTTCCCCCATAACTCCCCTACACCCTGTTCCCACCCCACTCTCCACCCTCACTCCCCACCCACTGTCCTCATCCATAGGTGCACGATTTTTGTCCAGTCTCATCCCACATCCCCCACTCCCTTTCCTCCCCAAGAATAGTCAGTCCACTCACTTTCTATACCCGTGATTCTATTATAATCACCAGTTCGTTCTGTTCATCATATTATTTATTCACTTGATTTTTAGATTCGCTTGTTGCTAGATGTGTATTTGTTGCTCATAGTTTGTATCTTTACCTTTTTCTTCTTCTTCCTCTTCTTAAAGGATACCTTTCAGCATTTCATATAATACTGGTTTGGTGGTGAGGAACTCCTTTAGCTTTTCCTTATCTGTGAAACTCTTTATGTGACCTTCAATTCTGAATGATAGCTTTGCTGGATAAAGTAATCTTGGTTGTAGGTTCTTGGCATTCATCACTTTGAATATTTATTGCCACTCACTTCTGGCATGCGAAGTTTCTGTTGAGACATCAGCTGACAGTCGTATTGGTGCTCCCTTGTAAGTAAGTGACTTTCTTTCTCTTGCTGCTTTTAAGATTCTCTCTTTGTCTTTTGCTCTTGGCATTTTAATCATGATGTGTCTTGGTGTGGTCCTCTTTGGACTCCTTTTGTTTGGGGTTCTCTGTGCTTCCTGGGCTTGTAAGTCTATTTCTTTTACCAGGTAGGGGAAGTTTTCTGTCATTATTTCTTCAAATAGGTTTTCAATATCTTGCTCTCTATCATCTTCTGGCACCACTATAATTCTGATGCTGGTACGCTTGAAGCTGTCCCAGAGGCTCCTTACACTATCTTCGTATTTTTGGATTCTTTTTTCATTTTGCTTTTCCGGTTGGGTGTTTTTGCTTCTTCATATTTCAAATCGTTGACTTGATTCTTGTGATCCTCTAGACTGCTCTCGGGAGTCTCTATGATATCCTCTATTTCAGTCAGTTTATGCTTAATTTCCAGTTGGTCCTTTATCACAACCTGGCGGGTTTGACTAGATTTCTTGAGGATCTCACTACATTTATCTGCGGTCTCAGCAGTCTTTTCGAAGGTCTTACTAAATTTATTGGCGACTTCTAGAAATTTCTTTAAAAACCTTAAAAGTGTGGTTTTGAACTCTATATCCTGCAGTTTGCTTTCCTCCATTTCTGTCATTGCTGTCCTGTTTCTTTGTCTCCGCATTTTTTATGCTTCCCTGTGTTGATAAAGTGGTTTTCTGTGCTAAGTGTCCTCTAGGGCCCAGTGGTTCAGCCTCCTCAATTACCTGAGGAGGACACTCTTGGTGCACCCCCTTGTCGTCTTTGTGCACAGTCTTGTTGTAGTTAAGCCTTGATTGTTGTAGTTAACACTGGGAGGGAATGATCTCCAGGCCAATTGGCTGTGAGAATCAGTTGTGTCTGCACTGGGAGAGCTTCTGTGCTGGAGACACGCCTCTGGGGCAAGACTTGCTTCAATGGGGCTTTGGTGCTCACTGGGTCTGCCCCCTGAGTGTGTAGTTTATGGTTCCACCGGGCTGCAAAGTGGATGGTCCCACTCTGACCACTGGGGACACTTGCTACTGGATCTCTAGGGAGGTGCTAATCTAGCCTTTGCCTGAGGCTATCCAGCAAAAGCCTCCGTGCAGGGCTTGGGCCGGCTGGGTCCCACCAGATCAACAGGGTGGAGCGAGCAGTTATGGCTGCTCTCAGTCCTGCCTCAGATGCTCTGCTTCTCAGTGTCCCAGCAATCGCTGCAAGCCCCTCGGAGAGAAAGCTGCCCTCGAGTTCCTACCGATGCCAGACAGTCCCGCTTCTCCCATATGAGTCTGGGTCTCCAAAGACTTGCCCGGAACTTGAGCTCAGAGCATGACACTCCCTCCCGATTGAAAAAGACAACTGTGCCCTCAGCTGCCAGCCCGCTCGGCATGCACCTCCGCACCTTAGTATTTTACTTCCGCACTGTGCCTCCTGAGTCTCAGTATGCTTTTCTCTTTCCTTCCAGTTGTAGAATTTCCACTCAGCCAGCCTTCCTGTGGTTCTGGATGATGTCCGTTCCATCTTTTAGTTGTATTTTTTAAGTGGTTGTAAGAGGCAGCAAACTCTGGTGTTTACCTATGCTGCCATCTTGGTCTATTTTTATTCTTAATGTTTGTGTTGCTTCTTGCCTTCCTGTTTCTTCTTTTTACAGCAGTACCTTTAGCATTTCTTGCATTGCTGGCTTGGTGGTAATAAACTCTCTTAGCCCTTTTTCGTCTGTGAAGCTCCTGATTCCACCTTCAATTTTGAATGATAGCCTTGCTGGGTACAGTATTCTTGGATTCATTCCCTTGCTTTGCATCACTTTGTATATTTCATTCCATTCCCTTCTTGCCTGGTGTGTTTCTGTTGAGAAATCAGCTGATATTCTAATAGGAGATCACTTGTAGGTAACTTTCTGTCTCTCTCTGGCAGCCTTTAACATTCTTACGTTGTCGTTGATGTATGCCAATTTAATTATGATGAGTGTTGGTTATGGTCTTTTGGGGTTCATCTTGTTTGGCACTCTATGTGCTTCTTGGACTTGTGTAGCTTTTTTCCTGCCAGTATCAGGGAAGTTTTCTGTCATTATTTCTTCAAACAGGTTTTCTATTCCTTGCTTCTCCTCCTCTCCTTCTTGTATCCCTATTAGGCGAATGTTGTTTCTTTTTGCATTGTCCCAAAGCTCCCTTAGGCTCTCCTCTTGCAGCTATGTCGTTCTTCATCTCCTCTTGGTTCCTTTTCATGTTGGTGACATTCTTATTCAGCTCCTTGTAATTCTCATCGAGTTGTGTGCATTAGTCATCCAGTCATTTGAGCATCCTTAGAACCATTACTCTGAATTCTTTCTTGGATAAGTTAGTAGCCTCAATTTCATTTAACTCCCTTTCTGGTGACTCCTCTTTTTCTTTCCTTTGTTGGTTTCTTTTTTGTCTTCCCATGTTTTGCTGCAATGTTTTAATTGTAGTTCCAATTGTTTTGCTACCCAGTTTCTTTAGGGTGTGGTTGCTACTGGTGTGACCTCTCAGGTCTCCTGGGTTTGGTAGTCTAGTGTAGCTCCCTACTTAGGCTATTTGAGTTCTCTTGATGTAGGCCTGTGAGCTGGAAAGGCGCAACTGAGGTGTCTAGAAGTCAGCAGCTGTGGAGGGGGTGTTCCAATTTTTGCTGTCCTATGCCATTGATTGAAATCATGTGTGCCCCGCAGGGACTCACAGCGGCACTCAGGGGCCGTCTATTGGGTGGTGGGGCTCAGAAAGCCTGCGTTCTGGCAAAGCGTGACTGTGGTGTCCAGAGTTCTGTCATTGTGGGGTGTGTAGACTCAGCTTTTGCTGCTGCCTCCGTGGTTGGATACACGTGATTCCAGCAGCAGCTCACAGAGGCACCTGTGGTGTGTTTGCCAGCAGGGTGTACTGACACACTCTGAAGGGCCCTGGCACTGAAGCCACTGGATTGCAGTGTCTGTGGGCAGGTATCCCAGAAGAGAGAATTCAGCATTTCTACAGCCCAGCAGTGCACCCCTGTTTGTTTAAGTGCACGACCAGCAGGGCTCGCAGCGGGGCCCCAGGGCTGCCTGTGGAGCCGTGGTCTTGGGTGACCTACACACTAAAAAAGCATGCACCTGTAGTGTCCAGAGTTCTGCAGCTTTGGGGTGTGGAAACTCAGATTTTGCTGGTGCACTTGTGGTGGGTAGGCTTGCATTCCCAGTAGCAGCAAACAGGAGCACCCGCAGTGAGTTCGCTAGTGCAGGTGCACTGAAGCACTCTGAAGGGCCCTGCCATGCTTTGGGCAGGTATCCAGGATGAGTGAATTCCGAATTTCTACTGCCCAGGGGAGTGCGTCCCTCTTAGTCCAGGATTGGACCCAGCAGAGGCTCACCAAGGCTTCCCCAAAGTGCCCTGTGGATAGATGGGCTGAGGAGGAGTGAGCAACTGTGGTGGTGCAGTTCGCAGGTACAGTTCCCTGGTACTAAGCTCTGATGCACTCTGTGGGGCCCTGGCGCTGAGGGACCCTGGTGCTTAAGTTGCGCAGCTGGGTGTGTGGGGGCAGTTATTCAGGCAGAGGGAATTCAGAATTTCTACTTGGTGGCAGTGAGCCTGTGTCTGTTCAAAATCACACCCAGTTTAGTCTCCCAGTGACTCCTAAGAGGAGTCTATGGTGTGGTGTACCTCAGAGACCTGCGAGCTGGAGATGCAAAAACATGTGCGCTCAGGCAATGTCAGAGGTCTGCTGCTGCGGAGGGTGCACTTACTGTGCATGCAGGCAGTGTCAGCGGACTGTCGCTGGGGAGGGTGCACTCAGCGCGCAGGCAATGTCAGAAGTCTGCAGCTGGGGAAGGTGCACTTACTTTGGCGCAGAGTCCCAGAGTCTGAGGGTGTGGCTGCAGGATTTTTGCTGGAGTGACTGCTGGGTCATGGGCAGTGTCCAAGGCCTGTCTGGGTGGTGCTGCTGCTGAGTTCCTAGAAGAGGCCGCTCTCCCCTTTAAGATGGTGTGGGCTCCGTGCCCGGGTCCTGCAGTTCAGGGAGAGCCACAGCGGTGGTAGTCTCTCCAGTGTCTCCGTGTCCCAGAGAGCCTGGTCTGTCAGCCTCTGCTGCTCCTGCCTGATTTAACTGTCCCTCACTCACTCACACCACACACATCCACACACTCTCCATTCATCCCCTCACTCACTCACTTCCAATCCCTCACCTCCATCCTGCCAACCACCATCTTCTTTTTCTCCTGTCCTACACTTTTTTAATCCATTAGTTTACTGATGGGCACTTGGGCTGTTTCCAAATCTTAGCTATTGTAAATAATGCTGTTATGAACATAGAGGGGGCATGTTTTCTTTCTGATTGGTGTTTGGGGGTTTTTAGGATATATTCCCAGGAATGGGATTGCAGGGTTAAACAGAAGTTCTGATTTTAATTTTTTAAAGAAACTACATACTGTTTCTCATGGTAGTGGCACCAATCTGCATTTCTACCAGCAGTGAATTAGTGTTCCCTTTTCTCCACATCCTTGCCAGTACTTGTTGTTTCTTGATTTTCTTATGATAGCCATTCTGACAGGTGTGAGGTGATATCTCATTGTGGTTTTAATTTTAATTGCATTTCTCTGATGATTAGTGACTTTGAGCATTTTCTCATACGTCTCTTGGCCGTCTGTATGTCTTCATTGGAGAAATATCTATTCAGGTCTCCTGCCCATTTTTAACTGGATTATTTGTCTTCCTTTTGTTGAGTTGTATGAGTACTTTATAAATTTTGGATATTAATCCTTTATCAAATGTATTATTGACAACTATGTTCTTCCATACAATGGATACATTTTCATTTGATGCTGGCTTCTTTTGCTGTGTAGAAGCTTTTTGTTTTGATATAGTCCCATTTGATTATTCTCTCCTTAGTTTCTTTAACCTAAGAGATGTATCAGCAAAAATTCTGCTACATGAGATGTCTGAGATTTCACTGCCTATGTTTTCTTCTAAGAAGTTTATGGTTTCATGTCTTATATTTAAGTATTTTTTCTATTTTGAGTTTATTTTTGTGTATGGTGTAAGTTGCTGGTCTAGTTTCATCTTTTTACATGAGTCTGTCCAGTTTTTCCAACACCACTTGTTGAAGAGCCTGTCTTTACTCCACTGTATGTTCTTGCCTCCTTTGTCAAACATTAATTGACAATAATGGTGTGGTTCATTTTCTGGGGTATGTGTTATGATCCATTGTTCTTGGACCTTGTGCTAGTATCAGGCTGTTTTGGTTATAATGGCTTTGTAGTATAGTTTGATATCTAGTATTATGATCCCTCCAACTTCGTTTTTCTTTCTCAAGATTGCTGCAGTTATCTGGGGTCTTTTATAGTTCCATATAAATTTTTGGAGTATTTGTTCCAGCTCTGTGAAGTTTGCCTTTTATATTTTAATAAGAATTGCATTGAATCGTTGATTTGGGTAATGCAGACATTTTAATATTTTTAATTATTCCAATCAATGAACATGGCATATGCTTCCATTTGTTTGTATCTTCCTCTATGTCTTTTTCCAGTGTCCTATAATTTTTCAAGAACAGGTCTTTTACCTATTTGGTTAAATTTATTCCTAGGTATCATAGTTTTTTGTTGCAAAGGTAAATGAGATTGCTTTTTTAGTTTCTCTTCCTGAGTGTTTATTACTGGTGTATAAAAATTTCAGACATATGTGGATGTTGATTTTGTGTCCTGCTATCTTGCTGAAGCCCTTTATTAAGTATAGTAGTTGCCTGGAGGAGCCTTCAGGGTTTTATATGTACAATATCATGTCATCTGCAAATAATGACAGTTTTACTTCCTCCTTTCCAATTTAGATATCTTTTATCTCTTCTTCTTGACTTATAAGTATGGCTAGGACTTCCAGTACTATGTTGAATAAGAGGGGTGAAAGCGGGCATCCTGTCTTATTTCTGCTCTTAATCGAAACACTTTTAGTTTTTGCCCATTAAGTATCATGATGGCTGTAGGTTTGTTATATGTGGACTTTATTATGTTATTATGTTGAGGTGTGATCCTTCTATTCCTACTTTTGACAATTTTTATTTTTTAAAAAAAGGTGCTGGATTTACTGAATGTTTTTTTTCTGCATCTATTAATATGTTCGTTTGATTTTTATCTTTCAATTTGTTTATGTGATGTGTCACATTTATTGATTTGTGGATATTGTACCAGCCATGCATCCTCAGAATAAATCCCATTTAATCAGTGTGTATGATGTTTTTAATATATTCCTGGATCTGATTTGTTAACATTTGGTTGAGGATGTTAGCATCTGTTTATCAGGAATATTGGCAGTAGTTTTCTTTCTTTGTAGTGTCTTTATCTAGTTTTAGAATTAGGATAATGCTGGCTTCGTAAACGGACCTTGGAAGTGTTCCTTTCCCTTGAATTTTTTGGACTAGTTATAGGAGAATATGCATTATTTATTCCTTTAATGTTTGGTATAATTCTCCTGTAAATCCATCTGGTCCAGGACCTTTGTTTGCTGGGAGTTTTTAAATTACTGCTTCAATGTCTTCAGTTGTTATTGGCCCACTCAGGTTTTCTGATTCTTCCTAATTGTGTTTTGGAAGATTGTATGTTTCTACGAATTTGTCCATTTCATCCAGGTTGTCCAGTTTGTTGGGATATAGTTATTCATAGTTGCTTACAATCCTTTGTATTTCTGTGGTGTTCATTGTTATATCATCTCTTTCATTTCTGATTTTATTTATTTGGGTCCTCTTTGTTTCTTGATGAGACTGGCTATGGGTTCATAAATTTTGTTTATCTTTCCAAAGAAGCAGTTCATGGAGTTATTGATATTTTGTACTCTTTTTTTAGTCTCTATGTCATTTCTTTTCACTCTGATCTTTATTATTTGCTTCCTTCTACTTCCCCTGGGCTTTTCTTGCTGTTCTATTTCTAATTCATTTAGCTATTGAGTGAGATATTTTATTTGAAATTTTTCTTTTTTCTTGAGATAAGCCTGTATGGTAATGACTTCCCTCTCAGACAGCTTTCACAGTGTCCAAAAGATTTTGGATTGTTGTTTGTTCATTTTCATTTGTTTCCAGGAAGTTTTTAATTTCTTGCTTGATCTCCTTGGTATCACTCTCATTGTTTAATAACATGCTATTTAGTCTCCATGTATTTCAGTGTTTTTGAGTTTCTTTTATTATAGTCGATTTCAAATTTCATGCCATTGTGATCTGAGAAGATGCTTGGTATTATATCAATCTTTTTGAATTTGTATGGACTTGTTTTATGCCCTAACATGTGGTCTATCTTTGAGAATGTGTCTTGTGTACTTGAGAAGAAGGTATATTCTGTTGCTTTGGGGTAAAATGATCTGTAAATATAAGTTAGATCCATCTGATCTAGCGTGTCAGTTAAAGCTCCTATTTCCTTTTTTATTTATTTATTTATTTTTGTCTGGAAGATCTGTCCAGTGATGTCAGTGGGGTGTTAAAGTTCTCTACTATGACGGTATTGTTGTTAATCTCTCCCTTAAGGTCCATAAACAGATGTTTTATGCACTTGGATGCTCTTATATTAGGTGCATATATGTTTACAAGGGTTATATTTTCTTGTTGAATGATTCCATTTCCTGTTATGCAGTGGCCTTCTTTGTTTCTTGTTATGGCCTTTGTTTTGAAGTCTATTTTGTCTTATATGAGTATTGCTACACCAGCTTTCTTTTCCTCTCTCTTTGCATGGAATATATTTTTCCATCCATTCACTCTCAGTCTGTGTGTATCTTTTGTTCTGGGGTGGGTCTCTTGTAGACACCATATATATGGGTCATGTTTTCTTATCCATTAAGTCACCCTATGTCGTTTGGTTGGAGCATTTAATCCATTTACATTTAAAGTTAGTATTGATAGGTATTTTTATTGTCATTTTTATTTTCTAAATGCCTATGATATTCTCTCCCTCCCTCTCTTCTTTTTCTTCTTAAAGCAATACCTTTAACATTTCTTGCATTGCTGGTTTGGTGGTAATGTACTCCTTTAACCTTATTTTGTCTGGAAGGCTTTTTATTTCACTTTCAATTTTAAATGATAGTCTTGCTGGATAGAGTAGTCTTGGATTTAGGCCCTTGCTTTTCATTACTTTGAATACTTTATGCCAATCCCTTCTGGCCTGAAGTGTTTCTATTGAGAAGTCAGCTCCTTTGTAGTTAATTTTCTGTCTCTTTCTTGCTGCCTTTAAGATTCTTTGTCTTTAACATTTGCCATTTTAATTATGATGGGTCTAGGTGTGGGTCTCTTGGGTTTCCTCTATTGGGTCTCTCTGTGCCTTCTGTACTTCTGTAGTAGTTTTCTTCACCTGGTTAGGGAAGTTTTCTGTCATTATTTGTTTGAACAGGTTCTCTGTTTCTTGCATACCTTTCCCCCTTCTAGTATTCCAATAATGCAGATGTTGTTCCATTTCATGTTGTCCCAGTGCTCCCTTAAGCTATCTTCCTGCTTTTACATTATTTTTGTCTATTTACTGCTCTAATTCTTATTCCTACCTTATCTTCCAAATCACTGATATGATAGTCTGGTTCATCCAATCTAGTTTCAATTCCTTCCAGTGTGTTCTTGATGTCAGAGATGTTATTCTTCATTTCTTATGGTTCTGGTTAATGTTTTCTATTTCTTTTTTCATGCTCCTAAAGTTCCCAATAAATTCCTTTTAATTGGAGGGAGAAACCAAGATGGCAGCATAGGTAAACACCAGAGATTGCTGCCTCGCACAACTATTTCAAAAATACAACTAAAAGACGGAACGGACATCATCCAGAACCACAGGAAGGCTGGCTGAGTGAAAATCTACAACTAGAAGAAAAGAGAAAAGCATACTGAGACTCAGAGGAGGCACAGTGCGGAAGTAAAATACTAAGTGGCGGAGGTGCATGTGGAGAGAGAGGGCTGGCGGCTGAGGGCGCGGCTGTCATTTTCAATTGGGAGGGAGTCTCAGGCTATGAGATCCAGTTCCGGGCGAGTCTCTGGGGACGCAGACTCATATGGGAGAAGCGGGACTGTCTTGCATTGGTCAGAACTAGAGGGCAGCTTTCTCTCCGAGGGGCTTGCAGCGATTACCAAGACATTGAGAAGCAGAGTCTCTGAGGGCAGGACTGAGAACAGCCATAACTGCTAGCCCCGCCCTGTTGATCCTGGAGACCAGCCCCGCCCAAGCCCTGCAGGGAGGCTTTTGCTGAATAGCCTCAGGCAAAGGCTAGATTAGCACCTCCCTAGAGATCCAGGAGAGAGTGCCCCCAGTGGTCAGAGTGGGACCATCCAGTTTGCAGCCCGGTGGAACCATAAACTACACACTCAGGGGGCAGACCCAGTGAGCACCAAAGCCCCATTGAAGCAAGTCTTGCCCCAGAGGCGTGTCTCCAGCACAGAAGCTCTCTCACTGAAGACACAGCTGATTCTCACAGCCATTGGCCTGGGGGTCAATTCCTCCCAGTGATACCTACAACAATCAAGGCTTAACTACAATAAGACTGTGCACAAAGACGACAAGGGGGTGCACCAAGAGTGTCCTCCTCAGGTAATTGGGGAGGCTGAACCACTGGGACCTAGAGGACACTTAGCACAGAAAACCACTTTATCAACACAGGGAAGCATAAAAAATGCGGAGACAAAGAAACAGGACAGCAATGACAGAAATGGAGGAAAGCAAACTACAGGATATAGTGTTCAAAACCACACTTTTAAGGTTTTTCAAGAATTTTCTAGAAACTGCCGATAAACTTAATGAGATCTACAAGAAATCTAATGAGATCCTCGAGGTTGTGATAAAGGACCAACTAGAAATTAAGCATACACTGACTGAAATAAAGAATATTATACAGACTCCCAACAGCAGACTAGAGGATTGCAAGAATCAAGTCAACGATTTGAAATATGAAGAAGCAAAAAACACCCAACCGGAAAAGCAAAATGAAAAAAGAATCCAAAATACAAAGATAGTGTAAGGAGCCTCTGGGACAGCTTCAAGTGTACCAACATCAGAATTATAGTGGTGCCAGAAGATGATAGAGAGCAAGATATTGAGAACCTATTTGAAGAAATAATGACAAAAAACTTCCCCTACCTGGTGAAAGAAATAGACTTACAAGACTTACAAGTCCAGGAAGCACAGAGAACCCCAAACAAAAGGAGTCCAAAGAGGACCACACCAAGACACATCATAATTAAAATGCCAAGAGCAAAAGACAAAGAGAGAATCTTAAAAGCAGCAAGAGAAAGAAAGTCAGTTACCTACAAGGGAGTACCCATACAACTGTCAGCTGATTTCTCAACAGAAACTTTACAGGCCAGAAGGGAGTGGCAAGAAATATTCAAAGTGATGAATGCCAAGAACCTACAACCAAGATTACTTTATCCAGCAAAGCTATCATTCAGAATTGAAGGTCAGATAAAGAGCTTCACAGATAAGGAAAAGCTAAAGGAGTTCACCACCACCAAACCAGTATTATATGAAATGCTGAAAGGTATCCTTTAAGAAGATGAAGAAGAAGAAAAAAGTAAAGATACAAACTATGAACAACAAATACACATCTATCAACAACTGTATCTGAAAATCAAGTGAATAATTTGATGAACAGAATGAACTGGTGATTATAATAGAATCAGGGGCATAGAAAGGGAGTGGACTGGCTATTCTTGGGGAGAAAAGGGGTGTAGGGGATGCGGGAAGAGACTGGACAAAAATCGTGCACCTATGGATGAGGACAGTGGGTGGGGAGTGAGGGAGGAGGGTGGGGTGAGAACTGGGTGGAGGGGAGTTATGGGGGGAAAAAGAGAAACAAATGTAATAATCTGAACAATAAAGATTTAATTAATTAAAAAAATCAACTTCCAAAAATAAAAAAATAAAAAAATTACTTTTAATTGGCACTACGCTCCTTAAGCACCTTTATAACCACTACTATGAACTCTATGTCCAATAGGTTGCTTGCCCCAATTTCATTTAGTTCTTTTTCTGGAGATTCATTCTTTATTTTCATTTAGGGGTTGTTTCTTTGTCTTTCCATTTTATCTGTCTCTTTATATTTGCTTCTATGTATTGGATAGAACTGTTATGCCTCACAGTCTTTGTGGGATAGGATTATGTAGAAAGTGTCTGGAGGGGTCCAGTGGTGCAGTCTTTTTGTTCACCTGAGGTGGATGCTCTAGGAATTCTCCTACTGTGCATTACTTGGCCTTTCCTGTTGTAATTGAGGCTTGATTACTGATGTCTTATTTGTAGGAAATATCTTCCCTCCAACTTGCTGCCAGTGAGGTTCAACCCCAAAATCGTCATGCCAGTTGTTCTACAGGTGCTGACAGAAGAGAATAAGACATAACAGGAACAAAACAAAAATACCATAAAAATCAAGATACTCAATGCAACAGCATGAAAGTCTAAGAAGGAAAAAGAACAGAAAGCAAAACAAAGAAAAAATAAAAAGAATACTAAAAACATGTGATGAGTGTAGTAGAGGGGATATAAAGAAAAAGGGAACAAGGACAAAAAATGGCTATATGGAAACAAAGACGAAGGTAAAAGACAGTATAAGAGGAAAAAAGAAAAGGAAACAAAATAAATGAAATAATAATGAATTTAAAACATAGTAATAATGGATATATTGGGATATAGATGGGAAAATTAAAATGGAAAAAGTGAGAAATAAGAGGAAAATAAAATGAGAAAAAATAATAATAAAAATAAGAATAGACAAAAATTGAACAGAATCAAAGGTAAGATTGAAATCAGAGATATGTAAGAAAAAAGACAATAATGATACATCTGATAATGGGTTAATATCCAAAATATATAAAGTACTCATACAGCTCAACAAAAAGAAGACAAGCAATCCAATTTAAAAAATGGACAGAAGACCTGAATAGACATTTCTCCAATGAGGACACACAAATGGCCAACAGACACATGAAAAAATGCTCAAAGTCACTGATCATCAAAGAAATGCAAATTAAAACCACAATGTGATATCACCTCACACCTGTCAGAGTGGCGAGCATAAAAAAATCGACAAACAACAAGTGTGTGCAAGGATGTGGAGAAAAGGAAACCCTAGTTCACTTCTGGTGGGAATGCAAATTGGTGCAGCCATTACCAAAAACAGTTTGGAGTGTCTTGCAAAAATAAAAATGGAAGGAGACGGAAGATGGCAGCGATATAGGCAGACGCGTCCCAGGTTGTGTCCCGGAGCAAATGGAGTGAGCAGCTGAAACTAATAACGCCCACACTGAATTGGCGAAATTGCTCAGCTGGTGAGACGGATTGCAGCCGGGAAGAGCAGAACTCCCCTGGAAAGGTAAAAAAAACCAGGGATTTGGGCAGGAAAGTCTGCCAGACCTCTGAGCCCAGAGAGTCGGAGGGAGACTGCGTGGCAGAAAGCCGCGTCCCTTGGGACAGGCACAGCCCCTCACGGGGGAAAGGAGAACCGCGGGATTCCTGGTGCCGCCGGGGGAATTGAGAGCTGTGTTCTGTGATCACAGAGGACTGAGCCTAAAGGGGGCAGCCTGAAGAGCTGACCAGACCATGCAGTCCTGGTAAGAGAAGAAGCTTACAGAAACCAAGCCTTCCCCGTTGCCGCGGGCGGCGTTTGTTTGTTTGTTTTCACTGAATCCTGTTCATGGGACATTTCAGATACAGACACTCACCTGTGCTGAAGAGAGGGAGAGTGTGCGGAGGAGTGGAATCTGGGGAGAGACTGAGGAGAGAAGGGGGGCCGGGAGAGGTGGCAGCGAATTGAGTGCTGAGACACCCCTGAGCCCAGGACTGGGGCAGCCATTCTCTCCAGAGAGTGAGACTCCTCCCCCCAGCCTCCAGGCAAGGAGCAGAACCACACCCAGATTCCACCCTGTAGGAGATCAAGGATTAAAATAACCTGATCAGTCCCTGGGAGTTAACAGGGTCTGGCCTATAGAGGGATTTTCAATCCCAGCAACAACACAGCACCGGTAACTAACTATTACGCAGCCAGCTCTGGGCAGTGAACTTCCACTGGACAGAGAGGCCCTATAGCCTCAGGGGCCAACCCCAGAACACTGCCACCCAGAGGCTGACCTACAAACTGACTCTTTGCTAAACACAAAATAAGGCAGTCTGGGAAACAAATGCAGCCTGCTTTAAAATAAGGCCTGTGGTTTACAACACAGAGGAACAGTGTATCGCAGGGAAACTCAACACTCTCCTGAATACCTGGCAGGTCTAAGGCGAGCCACACTGAAGAATAGAAGAACTGAAGGAACTCCACTACTGCAATTTTTTTTTTTCTTTTTTCACCTTTTAACTAAGAAACCAATTTTTTTTTCTTTTTTTTTTCTTCTTCTTTCTTTTCTTTTCTTTTTTTTTCTTTTTTCTTTTTTTTCTTCTTTTTCCATCACCTGATTTTACGCTTTTAATTACTACCTTCTTATTTTTAACCAGTATTATTACTGCTACCATTTTACCATTTTTTAAAGTGCCATTTTATTTTCTCTTTATTTTATTTTGGCATTAGTGTTCTCCATTCTATTTTCATCATTATATTATCGGTTGTTTCTAGTTTGCATTCATCTCCAGGGAGCTGTTGCTGGAATTTGTTGGGATTAATGGCTGTTCTATAGGAGTATTCTCCTCATATAAGAAAGTCTCTTCCCCTCTTCCACTTCATTCTCTCTTTTCGCACTTTTTTTTTTCTTTTCTTTTCTTTTCTTGGTTTGATTATCCCCCCTCCTTTTTCCCAATTTCATTTTTGCACTCCTTTTTTTGGTCCCTACTTTTCTTTTCTTTTTTCTCTTTTAACTTTTTCTCTTCCTTCTTCCTTATCCCCTAATTCTCTTAATTCAGGTGGTCACCTTTATTTGGGGTTATTAATATCGTGAATATATTTGTGTATAGTGCCTAGGACGCGGTGCCTTGTTGTGTTGTATTTTGTGCCTTTAAATCAACGCAGCAGATCCAAGCAACAGCATCCTCCTGAGCACCACATCCTCTGCTGAGGAACAGCAGCTGTACGTGAAACCTCGACCCACCAGCCAGAAGAGCCACCACAGCTGTGAACAGCACCCACCAGAGGAGCTGCTGCCATCTGAAGAGCAGCTGCTACCCTAACTGCCAGAAGAGCAACCACAGACCAAGGAGTCACTGCCACCCAGGGAGCAACCACTGAACGACTCAACGTCTAGATGTGTCAGTGAGAACAAAAGTGGGTAGACAAAGAAACCCCCAAAGGAAAGAGAAGGAGGACTCTCCAGAAAAGCAGCTAAGTAATACAGAGGCATGCAACATGACAGAAAAAGAATTCAGAATAAGGGTCCTAGAGTGCATAAACCGGATGAAGGAAAAAATCGACAACCTCTGCAAGAAGCAAGAAGAAACAGATGAAAAAATCGATAACATATGGAAGAAGCTAGAAGAAACAGATGAAAAAATCAACAACTTAAGTAAGACCCAAGAAGAAATGAAGAGTGATATAGCTGCAATGAAAAACTCCATTGAAAGTATCAACAGTAGACTAGGAGAAGCGGAGGACCGAATTAGTGAATTAGAAGACAAGGAAGCAAAACACACCAAAATGTACTGCAATTGGAGAAAAAAATGAAAAGACAGGAGGAGAGCCTAAGGGAGCTTTGGGACAACATGAAACGAAACAACATACGAATAATAGGGGTACAGGAACAACAGAAGGATGAACAAGGATTAGAAAACCTATTAGAAGAAATAATATCAGAAAACTTCCCTGAGGTGGGGAAGAAAAAATTCACACAAGCCCAGAGAGTCCCAAACAAGGTGAACCCCAAAAGACCCACACCAAGACAAATCATAATTACCATGGCAAATGTTCAGGACAAAGAGAGAATCTTACAGGCTGCAAGAGAGAGACGGAAAGTTACATACAAGGGATCTCCCATTAGATTGTCAAATGATTTCTCAACAGAAACACATCAGGCCAGAAAAGAATGGACAGAAATTTACAAAGTGATGCAAAGCAAAGGACTGAATCCAAGAATACTCTATCCAGCAAGGCTATCATTCAAACTTGAAGGGGAAATAAGAAGCTTCACAGACAAAAAAAGGCTAAGGGAGTTTATCACCACCAAGCCAGCAATGCAGGGAATGCTAAAGGGACTGGTATAAAAAGAAGAAATAAAAAGCTCAGAAAGAAAACAGCCACACAAAAAAAAGAAATGGCTACAAACAAGTACCTTTCAATAATAACTTTAAACGTGAACGGACTAAATGCTCCAACCAAAAGACATCAAGTGGCTGAATGGATAAAAAAACATGACCCATATATCTGCTGTCTACAAGAAACCCACCTCATTAGAAGGGACTCACACAGACTGAAAGTGAAAGTTTGGAAAAATATCTTTCAGGCAAATGGAAAGGAAAAGAAAGCTGGGGTAGCAATACTTATATCGGACAAAATAGACCTCAAAGTGAAGGCCATAACAAGAGATAAGGAAGGCCACTTCATAATACTAAAGGGACCAATACAACAAGAAGATATAACCCTGGTAAACATATATGCACCCAATGCAGGAGCACCCAAATTCATAAAAAAAAACAACCCTGGAAGATATCAAAGGAGAGATCGGCAACAATACAATCATAGTAGGGGACTTTAATACACCACTGACAGCACTGGATAAGTCCTCTAGACAAACAATCAGCAAAGATACAGCAATCCTAAATGACTCACTAGATCAGATGGACTTAATAGACATCTTCAGAACACTTCACCCCAAAGCCAAGGAATATACATTCTACTCATGTGCTCATAAGACATATTCAAAAATAGATCATATATTGGGTCACAAGCAAAGTATCCCCAAATTCAAGAAGATTGAAATCATAAAAAGCGTCTTCGCAGACCACGATGGCATAATATTAGAAATAAACTACAATAAAAACAACCCAAAATACTCAAACACCTGGAAGCTGAATAGCATGCTATTAAATATTGATTGGGTTACCAATGAAATCAAAGAAGAAATTCGAAACATCCTGGAAACTAATGACAATGAAAACACAACAATCCAAAACCTATGGGACACAATGAAAGCAGTCCTGAGAGGGAAGTTTATAGCTCTACAGGCCTATCTCAACAAACAAGAAAAAATGGTAGTAAATTATCTAACTCTACAACTCAAAGAATTAGAAAGAGAGCAACAAGAAAAGCCCAGAGTGAGCAGAAGGAAGGAGATAATAAAGATTAGAGCAGAAATAAATGACATAGAGACCAAAAAAACAATACAGAAAATCAATGAAACCAAGAGCTGGTTCTTTGAAAGGATAAGCAAGATTGACAAACCTCTAGCCAGTCTCACCTAGAATCAAAGAGAGAGGACCTAAATAAACAAAATCAGAAACGATAGAGGCGAAATAACAACAGACCCCACAGAAATAGAAATGATTATTAAAAAATACTATGGATAGCACTACTTCAACAAACTAGACAACCTGGAAGAAATGGACAAATTCCTAGAAAAATACAACATTCCAAAACTCAATCAGGAAGAATCTAAAAATCTGAACAGGCCAATAACTATGGAAGAAATTGAAGCAGTCATCAAAAAGCTTCCATCAAACAAAAGCACAGGACCAGACAGCTTCACAGGGGAGTTTTACCAAACATTCAAGGAAGAACTAAAACCTATCCTCCTCAGACTACAACAAAAAATTCAAGAGGAAGGAACATTTCTAAGCTCATTCTATGAAGCCAGCATCACCCTAATACCAAAACCAGGAAAAGACAACACAATGAAAGAGAATTACAGGCCAATATCCCTCATGAACATAGATGCAAAAATCCTCAACAAAATCCTAGCAAATCGGATCCAGCAGTACATCAGAAAGATCATACACCATGACCAAGTAGGATTTATCCCAGGGATGCAAGGATGGCACAATATCCACAGATCAATAAACGTGATACATCACATAAACAAATTGAAAGAAAAAAACCACATGGTCATATCAATTGATGCAGAAAAAGCATTTGACAACCCATTTTTCAACACCCATTTTTGATAAAAACTTTCAGCAAGGTGGGAGTAGAAGGATCATACCTCAACATAATAAAAGCCATATATGACAGGCCCACAGCCAACATCATACTCAATGGACAAAAACTAACACCATTTCCCCTAAGAACAGGAACAAGACAGGGATGCCCCCTCTCACCACTCCTGTTCAACATAGTACTGGAAGTGTTAGCCATTGCAATTCGGCAAGAGGAAGAAATAAAAGGCATCCAAATTGGAAAAGAGGAAGTAAAACTGTCCTTATTTGCAGACGACATGATATTATACATACAAAACCCTAGAGACTCCATCAAAAAGCTACTGGACTTAATACATGAATTTGGCAATGTAGCAGGATACAAAATTAACCCCAAGAAATCCGAGGCATTTCTATACACCAATAGTGAACTTTCAGAAAGAGAGATTATAAAAACAATCCCGTTTACCATCGCACCAAAAAAATTAAGCTACCTAGGAATAAACTTAACTAAAGAGGTAAAAGACCTCTACTCAGAAAACTACAGGACGTTGAAAAAAGATATAGAGGAAGACATAAACAGATGGAAGAACATACCGTGTTCATGGATTGGTAGAATCAACATCATTAAAATGTCCATACTACCCAAAGCAATCTATAAATTCAACGCACTTCCCATTAAAATACCAACGGCATACTTCAGAGATCTAGAACGAACTCTCCAAAAATTCATCTGGAATAAAAAAAGACCTCGAATAGCTGCAGCAATCCTGAAAAAGACCAAAGTAGGTGGGATCTCAATACCAGATATCAAGATGTATTACAAAGCCACTGTTCTCAAAACTGCCTGGTACTGGCACAAGAATAGGCATATAGATCAATGGAATAGAATAGAGAGCCCAGAAATCGGCCCGAACCAATATGCTCAATTAATATTTGACAAAGGAGGCAAGAACATACAATGGAGCCAAGATAGTCTCTTCAATAAATGGTGCTGGGAAAATTGGACAGATATATGCAAGAAAATGAAACTAGACCACCAACTTACACCATACACAAAAATAAACTCAAAATGGATAAAGGACTTAAATGTACGACAGGAAACTATAAAAATTCTAGAAGAATCCAAAGGCAACAAAATCTCAGACATATGCCGAAGCAATTTCTTCACTGATACAGCTCCTAGGGCACTTGAAACTAAAGAGAAAATGAACAAATGGGACTACATCAAAATAAAAAGCTTCTGCACAGCAAAAGAAACCATCAACAAAACAACGAGAAAACCCACTGTGTGGGAAAACATATTTGCCAATGTCATATCCGATAAGGGCCTAATCTCCAAAATTTATAGGGAACTCATACAACTTAACAAAAGGAAGATAAACAATCCAATCAAAAAATGGGCAAAGGACCTAAATAGACACCTTTCAAAAGAGGACATTCAGAAAGCCAAGAGACATATGAAAACATGCTCAAAGTCACTAATCATCCGAGAGATGCAAATCAAAACAACAATGAGGTACCATCTCACACCTGTCAGACTGGCTATCATCAACAAATCAACAAACGACAAGTGCTGGAGAGGATGTGGAGAAAAAGGAACACTTGTGCACTGCTGGTGGGAATGCAGACTGGTGCAGCCACTCTGGAAGACAGTATGGAGTTTCCTTAAAAAACTGAAAATGGAACTCCCATTTGACCCTGTGATCCCACTCCTAGGAATATATCCCAAGAAACCAGAAACACCAATCAGAAAGGATATATGCACCCCTATGTTCATAGCAGCACAATTCACCATAGCTAAGATCTGGAAACAGCCTAAGTGCCCATCAGTAGATGAATGGATTAGAAAACTGTGGTACATCTACACGATGGAATACTATGCTGCTCTAAAAAGGAAGGAACTCTTACCATTTGCAACGTCATGGATGGAACTGGAGAGCATTATGCTAAGTGAAATAAGCCAATCAATGAAGGAAAAATACCACATGATCTCACTCATTCATGGATAATAGAGACCATTATAAACTTTTGAACAATAATAGATACAGAGGCAGAGCTGCCTCAAACAGATTGTCAAACTGCAGCAGGAAGGCCGGGGAGGGTTGCGGGGCAGGAGGTAGGGGGGTAAGAGATCAACTAAAGGACTTGTATGCATGCATAGAAGCATAACCAGTGGACATAAGACATTGGGGGATAGGGGAGGCTAGGGGATTGTCTAGGGCGGGGGGATAAAATGGACACATATGTAATACCCTTTGTAATACTTTAAGCAATAAAAAAAAAAAAAAGAAAAAAATAAAATAAAATAAAAAGCTTCTGCACCACAAAAGAAACCATCAACAAAACAATGAGAAAACCCACTGTGTGGGAAAACATATTTGGCAATGTCATATCTGATAAGTGCCTAATCTCCAAAATTTATAGGGAACTCATACAACTTAACAAAAGGAAGATAAACAATCCAATCAAAAAATGGGCAAAGGACCTAAATAGACACCTCTCAAAAGAGGACATTCAGAAAGCCAAGAGACATATGAAAACATGCTCAAAGTCACTAATCATCCGAGAGATGCAAATCAAAACAGCAATGAGGTACCATCTCACACCTGTCAGACTGGCTATCATCAACAAATCAACAAACGACAAGTGCTGGAGAGGATGTGGAGAAAAAGGAACACTTGTGCACTGCTGGTGGGAATGCAGACTGGTGCTGCCACTATGGAAGACAGTATGGAGTTTCCTCAGAAAACTGAAAATGGAACTCCCATTTGACCCTGTGATCCCACTTCTAGGAATATATCCCAAGAAAACAGAAACACCAATCAGAAAGGATATATGAACCCCTATGTTCATAGCAGCACAATTCACCATAGCTAAGATCTGGAAACAGCCTAAGTGCCCATCAGTAGATGAATGGATTAGAAAACTGTGGTACATCTACACGATGGAATACTATGCTGCTCTAAAAAGGAAGGAACTCTTACCATTTGCAACGTCATGGATGGAACTGGAAAGCATTATGCTAAGTGAAATAAGCCAGTCAATGAAGGAAAAATACCACATGATCTCACTCATTCATGGATAATAGAGACCATTATAAACTTTTGAACAATAATAGATAGAGGCAGAGCTGCCTCAAACAGATTGTCAAACTGCAGCGGGAAGGCCGGGGAGGGTTTGGGGGGCAGGAGGTAGGGGGGTAAGAGATCAACTAAAGGACTTGTATGCATGCATATAAGCATAACCAATGGACATAAGACACTGGGGGATAGGGGAGGCTAGGGGACTGTCTAGGGCGGGGGGATAAAATGGACACATATGTAATATCCTTTGTAATACTTTAAGCAATAAATAAATAAAAAAGAGAGAGAAAAAAAAAATGGAAGTTCATTTGATCCAGTGATCCCACTTCTGGGAATATGTCCTAAAAAACCCAAAATGCCAATCAGAAAGAATATATGCACCCCTCTGTTTATAGTAGCATCATTTATAATAGCTAAGATTTGGAAACAGCCCAAGTGCCCATCAGTAGATGAATGGATAAAAAAAGGTGTGGGACATTTACACTATGGGATAATATGCAGCTGTAAAAAAGAGGAATCTCTTACACTTTGGGACAGCACGAATAGATCAGGAGAATATGCTAAGTGAAATAAGCCAATCTGAGAAAGACAAATATGACATGATCTCACTTATTTGTGGAATCTAACAAACAAAATGAACTAACCAACAAAATAAGACTCAAAGCAGGGAAACATGGAACAGACTGACATACCTCGATGTGGGGTTAGGGGGACGAGAAGAGATAAACCAAAGAACTCATATACTTATATGCATAGCCCATGAACACGGGCAATAGGGCAATGGAGACCTGGGAAGGGGGAGGGATTTGGGAGAGGGGGTAAAAGAGCAGGGAATCAGAAATATCTGTAATACTACCAACAATCAAAAATATATTATGAAAAGATAAAAAACAAACAATAACAAAAAATCCACTCACACATATAAAGCAATAAACACACACTCACACACTCAAAAACCTTTGGATCCATGATTTGTGGAGCTTGCTGGATTTTTTTTCTGATATTGTTGAGTCTGGTCCTTTGGTGTGTCTCTCCTGGGACTCCTGGGAGCTTCTCTGGTGCAGGTCAATGTGAGTAACTGTCCCTTTCTGGCCCTGGGCAACCTGATTGACGTCCAAGAAGTTGAAGCCCCGGACTCCTTAGCCCAAAGGCTGAGTCTGCCTTGAGTCTCTTGGCTTGATTGTCCCTGTCTGAGCTGTATTCCCTTCCCCCATAGATCTGGTTGCGCAAGTGTCAGCTGCAGGTGCCCATGGTCCTGCTGTTACTAACTTAAGTGAAAGGTCCCAGTGGTGTCTGTGGCAGGTTCGCATGAGGTGCCTCTGGTATTCACTTAGCTGCACGTTATGTTCTGGTGCACATGGGTCTGGGTTGTGTCCTTGACATGGGGCATGATGCCCGTGGGTTCAGGCCCAGGCCATGGCTACTCTGGATGGTGGCGAGCCTGGGTAACTCGCTGCTGCTGCTCCCTGCAGCCTCCTCACAAGGAAGACCTTCTAAACCCTTCAAGATGTCATGGTTTCTGAACCAGAGCCAATCCTGAGGAATGCCTTTGGCAGTAGCAGGGGCTCTTTGGCCAGGAGAACCAGAAGTGGATGCCCCAAAGACTTCTGTGTGATAGGACTCTCTCTCTGTCTCTCTCTCTCTCTCTCTCTCTCTCTCTCTCTCTCTCTCTCTCTCTCACACACACACACACACACACACACACACACACACACACGTCTACACACTCACTCTCTCACTCAATTACATTCTCTCCCTCACTCCAGTCCTACCAACCCCCATGTTCTATTTGTGTTTGGGAAGCATGTAATTCTGGTTTAAAATAAAAATTTTAAAAATCATGCAAAGACCAATGGCAAGGAATTTTCCTTTGATTTCTCTAGGAATTTTATGGTTTGATATTTTATACTAAATGCATTTTAAATTATATATTTTGTTTTAGTCACTTTGGAACATTTTTAATTTCATTTTTCTTTCTTTTGTTTATTTTTATTGTTGAAACTATTACAGGTGTCCCCATTTTCCCCCCTTTACTCGCATCCACCCAGCCCCATACCCCCCTTTATTCTGGCCATTACCACAACTACACTGTTGTCTGTACCCATGGGTTATGCATATACTTTTTTGGCTAATCCCATCACCTTCTTTCATCCACTCACCCTCTGCAAGTTAATTTTTAATGGTGTAAGGTAAAGGTCCAATTTCATTCTTTTGCATATGGATATCCAGTGTTTCCATTAATATTTACTAAAAAGATGATCACTTCCCCATTGTGCATTCTCAGCAACTTGTTGAAGATTAGTTGACTATATATGCTTGGGTTTATTTTTGGGCTTTTGATTCTGTTCCTTTGATGTATGTGTCTGTTTTTATGTCAGTACTATACTGTTGTTTGTTTTAAATATATTTTTATTGATTTCAAAGAGGAAGGGAAAGGAAGAGAGAGATAGAAACATCAATGATGTGAGAGAATCATTGATCCGCTGCCTCCTGCACACCCCCTAGTGGGGATGGAGCCTGCAACCTGGGCATGTGCCCTTGATCTGAATCAAACCTGGGACCATTGAGTCTGCAGGCCACTGAGACTCTGCACGCTCTATCCACTGAGCCAAACTGGCCAGGGCAGTATTATACTGTTTTGATTACTATAGCTATTTAAATATGATTTGAAACCAGGAAGTGTGATGCTTTCAGCTTGGTTTTTCTTTCTCAATATTGCTCTATTTGGGATCTTCTGTGGTTCCATATGACTTTCACAACTGTTTTGTTTTTTTTTGTACTTCTGGAAAGAACACCATTTAAATCTTAATAGAGATTGCACTGAATCTATAGATGGCTTTTTTGGTATGGACATTTTAACAATATTAACTCTTCTAATTCATGAACACAAAATATATTTTCATTTATTTCTGTCTTCTTTAATTATTATCATTGTTCTATAGGTTTCTTTCTACAGATCTTTCACCTCTTTGGTTAAATTTAATCTGAAGCATTTTATTCTTTTCAATATTATTTTAAATGGTCCTTAATTTATTTAATAACTTATTTTTAGGGTATAAAAATGCAACTCATTTTTTTTGCAACTTTACTGAATACACTGATTATTTCTTAATTTTTTTTGATAGAGTCTTTAGAGCAGGGGTGGGCAAACTTTGACTCGAGGGCCACAATGGGTTCTTAAACTGGACCGGAGGGCCGGAACAAAAGCATGGATGGAGTGTTTGTGTGAACTAATATAAATTCAAAGTAAACATCATTACATAAAAGGGTACAGTCTTTTTTTTGTTTGTTTGTTTTATTCATTTCAAAAGGGGTGGATCCGGCCGGCGGGCCGTAGTTTGCCCACGGCTGCTTTAGAGTGTTCTATACGTAAGATGCCATTGTAAACAAAATTTAATTTCTTCCTTTCTGATTTGAATACCCTTTTAATATATGCCTTTTATTTCATACTGTTGCCTATTGCTCAACTAGTACTTCCATAATTATGCTGAATAGAAGTGATGATAAAGGGAGCATCTTCTCTTGTTCCTGATTTTAGGGGAAAAGATTTCAGATTTTTACTTTTATGTATGATGTTGCTGTGGGATTCTCAAATGTGGCCTTTATTATTTTCAAATACATTACTTCTATGCTTAATTTGTTGAGAATTTTTATCATGAAGGGGTGTTGTAATTTGTCAAGTGCTTTTTCTGCATCGATTGAAATGATCATGTAATTTTTATCCTACATTTTGTAAATATGGTGTATCATACCTTTTGATTTACACATGTTCAATCATCCTTGCATCCCAGGATTTATAACTGCCACTTGGCCATGCTGAATGATCCTGTTGAATTTGGTTTGCTAGTATTTTGTTAAGTATATTTATTTATGTACATCAGAAATATTGGCTTATAATTTTCATGCAATGTCATTATCTGGCTTGGTATCATGGTAATGCTGTCCTTATAAAATGAGATATGAAGTATACTATACTCTTCAATCTTTTTTAAAAATTTGAGAAGCATTGCTGTTAATGCTCCTTCAAATGTTTGGTAGAATATACCAGTGAAGCCATTTGACTCCAAAATTTTCTTTGTTCAGAGATTTTTTTTTTAGTTTAAATTTAGTGGGGTGGCAGAGGTTAACAAGATTATATAGGCTTCAAGTACCCATTTCTATGATATATGATCTGTATATTGCTTATATACCCACCATCAAAATTCAAATAATCTTTAGTCACTATATGTTTGACCCCCTTTCCGTTTAATACCCCACCACCCCCTTCCAGCTGGTAACCACCATACTGCTGTTTCTATGAGTTTTTGTTTATTGTTTCAAAATTCTTATTCATAATTGCTCTGCTCAAATATTTCTATTTTTTCCATATTTCTGTCATGGTAGGCTCCTTGTTTCTAGAAATATCCATATCTTCTACATTGTGCAATTTATTAATTGTTTATAGGAGTCTCATATGATCCTTGTAATGTCTTATTTTTAATTTCTTACTTTTTCTATTTGAGTCTTCTCGCTTTTAGTCTTAGCTACTATAGCTAAAGGTTTGTTAATTTTATCTTTTCAAAAACCAACTCTTAATTTCTTTGAGATATTATATCTTTTACTTAATATTTATTTCATTTATTTCTGCTCTGATATATGTTATTTCCTTCCTTCTGTTAATTTTGAACTTAGATTCTTATGTTACTAGCTCTTTAAAAAAATAACTTAGGTTGGTTATTTGAGATATTTTTCTTTTTTTTCTCAATGTAGACATTTGTTGTTATAAAAATCCCTAACAGAGCTACTTTTGCTGCATAACTTAGGTTTTGGTATATGTTAACATTTAAATTTTTGACAACATATTATTTTGATTTCTGTCCTGATTACTTCCTGACCAACAGGCTGTTCAGGGTAGGGGGTTAATATACATATATGCTTCAATTTTCCAGGGTTTTTTCCTGTTATCGACATTTACATTCATAGATTTATAATAAAAAAATATCTTTAATATGGTTTTAATTTTCTAAAATTTTAAGACTATTTTTTATCTAACATGATTTCTCCTGGAAAATGTGTGTATATTCTAAGAACATGCATTTTGCTGCTATTGTGTGGAAAACATTTTTATATGTGTGTAGGGTTCATTTGGCTTATTAGTATTACACAAATTTATAATTTCTTTATAGATTTTTTAACTTTATTTTTACTGTTGACACTATTACAGATGTCCCCACTCCCACTCCCCTGCCTTAAACCGCCATAACCTAGCCCCCTTCCCCCATCTCTCTGGTGATCACCCACTGTTGTCTGTATTTAAGGGTTATATATATATACACTAGTGGCCTGGTGCATGGATTCGTGCACATTGAAAGTAAATTAATTAGAAGAAATATTTTAATATTGTTATTTGCCCTTTCTCTATAATAGAAGTGTCAGAGATGAAAGAAAATTAATAAAATGCATATGAAAACAACATTTAAATTGATTAATAAATAAATAATAACAACATGATATAACAACAAAAACATAATATAAAAACAACAAAAATATGATATAAAAACAACATTGATAAAAACAATGACTGATAAATTGATTAAACTTATTCTAATATCTCCCTGTATACCACATTAAGAGTAAAAACACATTCAGAGTGCTTGACTAATTTTCTTGTGATGAAGTATTTACAACTTTAACTTTAATGTCACACACTCTTTGAACTTGAGAGAAAGCAACATATAACTGACCATGTCAGAAATGGGTTTAGGTAGGAATATTCCTACTCTGTCTAGAGTTTGTCCTAGTGATTTATTAATGGTCTTCAGAGATATTCTGTCAACAACACCGCTTTCTTTCAGCTTCAGAATGTCAACAAAAACAACCAAATTCACAATTGACAATGACAGATCGAAATACCTGGATGCGATTAGTGCCAGTGAGAGTTTTATATGTATCGCACATGCATGAATCAACATTTATTTTTAAATTGCCAATGTGTGCCATGTGTACCAGCCGGTCAGTAGGTCAGACAGTCAGACATATGTACGGTCGGTCACTTAGCCTTTTACATATATAGATATGTTCTTTTGCTTATCCCTTCACCTTCATTCATACAGTCTCCCTCCTCTCTCCCATCTCACAGCTATCAATCTGTTCTATGTACCCATGCCTCTGTTTCCATTTTGTTCATCAGTTTATTTTGTTCATTAGGTTCCACATACAAGTGATATCATATGGTGTTTGTCTTTCTCTGACTGGCTTATTTCACTTAGCATAATAATCTACAGGTCCATCCACGCAGTCACAAAAGGTTAGATTTCCTTCTTTTTATGAGTACATAGTATTCCATTGAGTAAATGTTCCACAACTTTTTATCCACTCAACTACTGATGGGCATTTGGGTTATTTCCAGCTGTTCACTATTGTAAATAATGCTGCTATGAATATAGTGTTGCATATACCTTGGTATTCTTTCGATCTTGTGTTTCTGTAGTCTTAGGATATATTATCAAAAGTGAAATTGCTGGGTCAAAATACAGTTTCATTTTTTGAGGAAACTCCATACTGTTTTCCACAATGGCTACATCAATTGGCATGTCCACCAACAGGTATGTGTTTATTTTTTTAACATTGTTCCTCTGTTTTCTTCTTCATCTACTTCTTCTTCCTTTTCTACTTCTTAAAGCAGGCACTTTAACATTTCTTTTAATATTGATTGGGTGGTAACAAACTCCTTTAGCTCTTTCTTGTCTGTGAAGCTTATTTCTCCTTCAATTTTCAATGATAGCCTTGCTGAGTAAAGTAGTTGTGGTTGTAGGCTCTTGCTTTTCAACACTTTGAATATTTCATGCTAATCCCTTCTAGCCTGAAATGTTTCTGTTGAGAAATCAGCTGAGAGTCTTATGGGAGCTCCCTTGTAGATAATTAACTGCTTTTCTCTTTGTTTTTAAACTTAACCATTTTAATTATGAAGTATGTTGGTGTGGGCCTCTTTGGATTTGTCTTGTTTGGGACTCTCTGCATTTCCTGAACTTGTGTATCTTTTTCCTTCACCAGGTTAGAAAAATTTTTGGTCATATTTCTTCAAATAGGTTCTGAATCATTTACTCTCCCTCCTCTCCTCCTGTACCCGTATTATGCAAATCTTGATATACTACATGTAGTCCCAGTGGTCACTTAAACTATTCTCATCCTTTTTTATTTTTATTTTTGTTTTTACTATTCTGATTAGGTGTTCTTTGTCAAACTTGTCTTCCATCTAGCTGATACAATCCTCTGCTTCATTCAACCTACTTTTTATTCCATTTGGTGTATTCTTGATGTCAGATGTAGTATTCTTCATTTCCAGTAGGTCCCTTTTCATGGTTTCTATGTACTTTTTCATGCTGTTGTGGTTCTCACTAAATTTCTTGAGCACCCTATAAACACTACTTTGAATTCTATATCTGATAAGTTGACTGCCTCCATTTCATTTTAGCTCTTTTTTCTGGAGAGTTCTTCTGTTATTTCATTTGGGGCTTGTTTCTTTGTATTCCAATTTTGGCTGCCACTTTGTGATTGTTTCCATATATTAGATAGATCTGCTGTGACTCCAAATCCTGGTGGGGTTGCGTTATGTAGTAGGTGACCTGTGGGACCCAGTGGTGCAATCCCTTTATCCTTCTTTGCTGGTGAGCAAGGAATGTCCCTTGTGTGGGTTATGTGGGCCCACCTGTTATAATTGAATTTTGATTGCAATTAGCTCATGCATGCGTAGGATCAGCCCTTAGGCTGGTTGACTGTAAGGCTCAACCCCGACCATGGCATGTGATCTGCTGTGCAGGTGTGAGCAAAAAGGAAAAGAGAGAAAAGTAAAAGAGGAGAAAGAAGAAACACATATAAAAGTAAAAGAAGAAAGATCCAAGATGGTGATAAATTAGGTGGAAGCTACACTCACCTCCAAGGACCAAACTGGAATTACAACTAAAGTATAGAAAGACCAGAGCCTCACCAACACCCAATCTTGTCTCAGATGCAAACCAGGACCCTACAACCACTTGGGACAAAGACATGAGACCACAGCTGCAGACCAAAGACACCATGCTTCCAGACAGGCCGGCTGCAGAATTCTGTGAGTCACAGAGCCTAACCCCCTCTCCGTGGGCCTGCAGCAGCAGCATAGGACCTGCTAGACCCACTCCATGAGAGCAGGCCTCCTGCTGACACAGAGGCTATGTGACTTAACTTTGACTCTGGATGTGCACACACGGGAGTCTGTTTCCTGAGGCACAGGAGTGGGCCTCCCACTGACACAGGGCGGCTGTGCAACCCGGCCCCTCAAGCAGACTTGGGACCCTGATTCTCCACGCAACAGGCAGCACTGAGCACCAGTGACTTGACACTCAGTGTCCACATGCAAGACTCTGTTTCTCATCGAGCGTGCATGGGATCCCTGATTCGCAGTGCATGCACACTGAGCTCCAGTGACTCCAAGTCTCAGCCCATGTGCACACAGGGACCCTGATTCTCGGCATGAGGCCACACCAAGTGACAGAAAATCTGATACTCGATTCTGGGCATGTGCACTTGGGAACTCCTGAGTCTTGGTACAAGCTAGGGGACACTCAGTTTTGGCGCACACCCACGGGGACTATTTTTCATCGTGGCACATGTGGGGTCCCTGATTCTAGGTGTGCACATGAGGCCAAACTGACTGCTGGTGACTCTGATTCTCAGCGTGTGTGGCTCCCATCAACCCACGGCAGTCATATGTCTCATTGTCGAAGCTCTTCAGTGACACTCAGGTGGCAGAATGCTCCCACTGCACACAGCTCAGGACCCTGAACTCAGTGTTTGTGGCTTCTAGTGATAGAATGAGGAGACAACAAAACAATTCCCAGAGGAAAGAAAAAGAGAAATCTCCAAGAAAGGAAATAAGTGTGACGGAGCCATGCAATATTACAGAAAAAGAATTCAGAGTAATGGTCATACATTTCATAAACCAGATGGATGAGAAAATCAACAATCTATGCAAAAATCAAGAAGAAATCAGAAGTGATATAGCTACAATAAAAAGGATATGGAAGGTTACAACAGTAGACTAGAAGAAGCAGAGGACCGAATTAATGAGTTAGGAGATAAGGAAGAGAAACAAGCCCAATCAGAACACCAACTGGAGAAAAAAATTAAAAAGCAGGAATAGAGCATAAAGCAGCTTTGGAACAACATGAAACAAAGTCACATACATGTAAAGGGGTACCAGGAAGACAAGAAGAGCAGCAAGGATTAGAGAATCTATTTGAAGAAATAATGACAGAAAACATTCCTCATATGGGGAAGAAAAAAGCCACACAAATACAGAGAGTTCCGAGTAAGATAAACACCAAAAGACCAAGACCAAGACACATCATAATTACAATGGCAAATGTTAACAACAAATAGAGAATTGTAAAGGCTTCAAGAGAGAGACAGAGAGTTACCTACAAAGCACCCCCCTCAGATTATTAAATTATTTCTCAACAGAAACACATCAAGCTAGAAGGGAATGGAAGGAAGTATGCAAAGTGATGCAAAGCAAAGGACTGAATCCAAGAATACTCTATCCAGCAAGACTATCAATCTAAATTGAAGGGGAAAACAGAAGCTTTGCAGACAAAAAAAAAAAAAAAAAAAAAAAAAAAGGTTGAGGGAGATTATCACTACCAAGCCAGCAATGCAAGAAATGCTAAAGGGAATGCTGTAAAAAATAAGAATTAGAAAGGGAAGAAGGAACACAGCCATAAAATACAGAAATGGCTACAAATAAGTACCTATCAATAATAACATTAAACATAAATGGATTAAATGCTCCAATCGAAAAACATTGAGTGACTCGATGGATAAGAAAACATGACCCACATATATGCTGTCTATAGGAGACCCACCTCAGAACAAGGGACTCACACAGGCTGAAAGTTAAGGGATAGAAAAATATCTATCAGGCAAATGAAAATGAAAAAAAAAAGCTGGGGTAGCAATACTTATATCTGACAAAATAGAACTGAAAGTAAAGGCCACAACAAGAGACAAGGAAGGCCACTTCATAATTCTAAAGGGATTGATACAACAATAGGATATAACTCTGATAAACATATATGCACCCAAAGCAGGAGTACCCAAATACATTTAAAAAAACTTCTGGAAGATATCAGGGGAAAGATTGAAAGCAATACAATCATAGTAAGTGACTTCAATAACCCATTAACATTGCAGGATAAGTCCCCTACAGAAAAAATTAGAAAGAAACAGCAATCCTAAATGACTCACTAGATAAGATGGACTTAATCGGCATCTTTAGAACATTCCACGCCAAAGCTACAGAATATACATTCTTCTCAAGCGCATATGGGACATTCTTAAAGATAGACCATGTAATGGGACACAGGAAAAGTCTCTCCAAATTCAAGAAGATTGAAATCATATCAAGCATCTTTTCAGATCACAATAGCATAATATTAGAAATCAACCACAATAAAAATAATCACAAAAATTGAAACACTTGGAGGCTGAATAGCATACTATTAAACAATGAGTGGGTTACCCAAGAGATCAAAGAAGAAATAAAAAACCATCCTGGAAACGAATGACAATGAAAACATAACAATCCAAAATCTTTGGGATATAGGTAAAGCAGTCCTTTGAGGGAAGTTCATAGAATTACAGGCCTACCTAAAAAAAAAAAAAAAGAAAAAGACAGGAAAAACAGGTAAAAAAACATCTAACTCTGCAACTTGAAGAATTAGAAAGGGAGCAAAAATAAAAGCCCAGAGTGAGAAAAAGGAAGGAAGTAATAAAGATCATAGAGGAAATAAATGACATAGAAAGAAACAAACAAAAACAAAAAAACAAAACAAACAAATAAACAAACAAAAAACCAAAAACAAGAATACAAAAGGTCAATGAAACCAAGAGCTGGCTCTTTGAAGGATAAACAAGATTGAGGAACCTATAGACAGGCTCACCAAGAAGCAAAGAGGAAACCAAGATGGCGGCAAAGGTAAACACCGGAAATTGCTACCTCCCACAAAAAATTCAAAAATACAACTAAAAGAAAAAACGAACATCATCCAGAACCACAGGAAGGCTGGCTGAGTGGAAATTCTACAACTAGAAGGAAAGAGAAAAGCACACTGAGACTCAGAGGTGGTGCGGAAGTAAAGTGCAGAGGTATGAAGGCGCACGTGGAAAGGGCTGGCAACTGAGGACGTGGCTGTCTTTCTGAATCGGGAGGGAGTCACAAGCCCCCAACTGCTCTGAACTCCAGTTCTGGGTGAGATTCTGGGGACCCGGACTCATACAGGGAGAAACTGGACTGTCTGGCAGTGGGCAGAACTCAGACCTCGAGGGCAGCTTTCTCTCAAAAGTGCTTGCAGCGATTACCAGGACACTGAGAAGAGGGGCCACTTAGGGCAGGGCTGAGGATCAGCCATAGATGCTTGCTCGATCCTGTTGATTCCCTGAGACCCCGCCGCACCCAACTAGAAATTAAGCATGCACTGACTAAAATAAAGAATATTATACAGACTCCCAACAGCAGACTAGAGGATCGCAAGAATCAAGTCAAAGATTTGAAATACGAAGAAGCAAAAAACACCCAACCAGAAAAGCAAAATGAAAAAAGAATCCAAAAATACGAAGATAGTGTAAGGAGCCTCTGGGACAGCTTCAAGCGTACCAATATCTGAATTATAGGGGTGCCAGAAGAAGAGAGAGAGCAAGATATTGAAAACCTATTTGAAGAAATAATGACAGAAAACTTCCCCCACCTGGTGAAAGAAATAGACTTACAAGTCCAGGAAGCACAGAGAACCCAAACAAAAGGAATCCAAACAGGACCACACCAAGACACATCATAATTAAAATGCCAAGAGCAAAAGACAAAGAGAGAATCTTAAAAACAGCAAGAGAAAGAAACTCAGTTACCTACAAGGGAATACCCATACGACTGTCAGCTGATTTCTCAACAGAAACTTTGCATGCCAGAAGGGAGTGGCAAGAAATATTCAAAGTGATGAATGCCAAGAACCTATAACCAAGATTACTTTATCCAGCAAAGCTATCATTTAGAATTGAAGGTCAGATAAAGAGCTTCACAGATAAGGAAAAGCTAAAGGAGTTCATCACCACTAAACCAGTATTATATGAAATGCTGAAAGGTATCCTTTAAGAAGAGGAAGAAGAAGAAAAAGGTAAAGGTACAAATTATGAACAACAAATACACATCTATCAACATGTGAATCTAAAAATCAAGTGACTAATCTGATGAACAGAATAAACTGGTGATTATAATAGAATCAGGGGCATAGAAAAGGAGTGGACTGACTATTCTTGGAGGGAAAGGGGTGTGAAGGATTTGGGAAGAGACTGGACAAAAATCGTGCACCTATGGATGAGGACAGTGGGCGCGGCGGGTGGGGGAAGTGAGGGCGGAGGATGGGTTGGGAAATGGGTGGAGGGGAGCTATGGGGGGAAAAAAAGAGGAACAACTGTAATAATCTGAACAATAAAGATTTAATATTTTTTAAAAAGAAGCAAAGAGAGAGGACCCAAATTAACAAAATCAGAAATAGGAAAGGTGAAATAACAACAGACCCCACAGAAACATGAAAAATCATAAAAAAAAATACTATCAGAAACTCTATTCCAACAAACTGGTCAACCTAGAATAAATGGACATATTCCTAGAAAAGTCTGATTTTCCAAAACTCACCCAGGAGGAATCAAAAAAATTGATAGGCCAATAACTATGGAGGAACTGAAGCAGTAATCAAAAAACTTCCAACCATCAAAAGCCCTGGACCAGAGGGCTTCACATGGGAGTTTTATCAAACATTTCTTCAAAGAAGAAATAAAACCTATCTTCCCCACACTACTACAAAAAATTCAAGAGGAAGGAACACTTCCAAGCTCTATCTATGAATCCAGCATTACCCTATTCCCCAAACCAGATATATACAATACAAAATAGAGAACTACAGGCCAATATCACTCATGAACATACCACCAAAACTCTCAACAAAATTCTAGTGAATCAAATCCAGCATTACATTACAAAGATCATAAACCATTATCAAGTGGGATTACTTCCAGGGATGCAAGGATGGTACCATGTCCGCAAATCAATAAATGTGATTCACACATAAACAAATTGAGAGATAAAAACCATATAATCATATTCATTGATGCAGAAAAAGCATTTTACAAAATCCAACACACTTTCTGGATAAAAACTCTAAGCAAGGTGGGAATAGAAGGATTATACCTCAACATAATAAAATCCATATATGACAAACCCACAGCAAACATCATACTCAATGGGAAAAAACTAAAGCCATCTCCCCTAAGAACAGGGATGCCCATTCTCACCACTCCTGTTCGACATAGTACTGAAAGTGCTAGCCATTATGATCAGGTTAGAAGAAGAAAGAAAAGGCATCAAAATTGGAAAGGAGTAGGTAAAACTGTCATTATTTGCAGATGACATGATACTGCACATAGAAAACCCCAAAGACTACATCAAAAAAAACTACTAGACTTAATAAATGAATTCGACAATGTAGCAGGATACTAAATTAACAGCCAGAAGTCTATGGCTTTTCTATACACCAATAATGAACTCACAGAAAGACAAACTAAAAAAACCAATCCTATTTACAATTGAAACAACAAAAATTAAGATACCTAAGAATAAATTTAACCAAGTAGATAAAGGACCTGTACTCAGAAATTTTCCAGACACTAAAGAAAGAGATAGAGGAAGACATTAACAAATGGAGGAATATATCATGTTCATGGATTGGTAGTATCAACATCATTAAAATGTCCATACTACCCAAAGCAATCTATAGATTCAATGAGATCCCCATTAAAATACCAACGGCATATTTCACAGACCTAGAACAAACTATCCAAAAATTCATCTGGAATAAAAAAAGACCCCGAATAGCTGCAGCGATCCTGAGAAAGAACAAAGTAGGTGGGATCTCAATACCAGATATCAAGTTGTATTACAAAGCCACTGTTCTCAAAACTGCCTGGCACTGGCACAGGAACGGACATATAGATCAATGGAATAGAATAGAGAGCCCAGAAATCGGCCCAAACCAATATGCTCAATTAATATTCGACAAAGGAGGCCAACAACATACAATGGAGTCAAGATAGTCTCTTCAATAAATGGTGTTGGGAAAATTGGACAGATCCATGCAATGAAACTAGACGACCAACTTACACCATACATAAAAATAAACTCAAAATGGATAAAGGACTTAAATGTACGACAGGAAACCATAAAAATTCTAGAAGAATCCAAAGGCAACAAAATCTCAGACATATGCAGAAGCAATTTCTTCACTGATACAGCTCCTAGGGCACTTGAAACTAAAGAGAAAATGAACAAATGGGACTACATCAAAATAAAAAGCTTCTGCACAGCAAAAGAAACCATCACCAAAACAACGAGAAAACCCACTGTGTGGGAAAACATATTTGCCAATGTCATATCTGATAAGGGCCTAATCTCCAAAATTTATAGGGAACTCATACAACTTAACAAAAGGAAGATAAACAATCCAATCAAAAAATGGGCAAAGGACCTAAATAGACACCTTTCAAAAGAGGACATTCAGAAAGCCAAGAGACATATGAAAATAGGCTCAAAGTCACTAATCATCGAGAGATGCAAATCAAAGCAACAATGAGGTACCATCTCACACCTGTCAGACTGGCTATCATCAACAAATCAAACTACAAGTGCTGGAGAGGATGTGGAGAAAAAGGAACACTTGTGCACTGCTGGTGGGAATGCAGACTGGTGCAGCCACTATGGACGACAGTATGGAGTTTCCCCAAAAAACTGAAAATGGAACTCCCATTTGACCCAGTGATCCCACTTCTAGGAATATATCCCAAGAAACCAGAAACACCAGTCAGAAAGGGTATATGCACCCATATGTTCATAGCAGCACAATTCACCATAGCTAAGATCTGGAAACAGCCTAAGTGCCCATCAGTAGATGAATGGATTAGAAAACTGTGGTACATCTACACGATGGAATACTACGCTGCTGTGAAAAAGAAGGAACTCTTACAATTTGCAACGGCATGGATGGAACTGGAGAGCATTATGCTAAGTGAAATAAGCCAGTCAATGAAGGAAAAATACAACATGATCTCACTCATTCATGGATAATAAAGACCATTAAAAACTTTTGAACAATAATAGATACAGAGGTAGAGCTGCCTCAAAGAGATTGTCAAACTGCAGCGGGAAGGCCAGGGAGGGTTGGGGGGCAGGAGGTGGGGGTAAGAGATCAACTGAAGAACTTGTATGCATGCATATAAGCATGACCAATGGACATAAGACACTGGGGGATAGTGGAGGCCAGGGGATTGTCAAGGGCGGGGGGGTGGGGGGGAGAAGGACACATATGTCATACCCTTTGTAATACTTTAAGCAATAAAAGAAAAATAAATAAATTAAATTAAATTAAATTAAAAAGACCCGGAATAGCTACAGCAATCCTGAGAAAGAAGAACAATGTTGGAGGGATAAGAATACCAGATACCAAGCTGTACTACAAACCCACAGTTCTCAAAACTGCCTGGTACTGGCAAAAGAACAGACATATAGACCAGTGGAACAGAACAGAGAACCCAGAAATCGACACAAGCCATCACGCTCAATTAATATTTGACAAAGGAGGCACGAGCATACAATGGAGTCAAGGCAGTCTCTTCAATAAATGGTGCTGGGAAAATTGGACAGATACGTGCAAAAAAATGAAACTAGACGACCAACTTACACCATACACAAAAATAAACTCAAAATGGATAAAGGACTTAAATGTAAGATGGGAAACCATAAAAATCTTAGAAGAAGCCATAGGCACCAAAATAGCAGAGATTTGTTGTAGCAATATCTTTTCTGATACAGCTCCCAGGACAATGGAAACTAAGAAGAAAATAAACAAATGGGACTACTTCAAAATAAAAAGCCTCTGCACATCAAAAAAAAAAACCATCAGCAAAACAACAAGAAAGCCCACTGCATGGAGAACATATTTGCCGATGTCATCTCTGATAAGGGTTTAATCACCAAAATTTACAGGGAACTCATACAACTTAACAAAAGGAAGATAAACAATCCAATCAAAAAATGGCCAAAGGACTTAAATAGACACTTTTCAAAAGAGGACATTCAGAAAGCCAAGAGACATATAAAAACATGCTCAAGTCACTAATCATCCGAGAGATGCAAATCAAAACAACGAGGTACCATCTCACACCTGCCATAATGGCTATCATCAACAAATCAACCAACGACAAGTGCTGGTGAGGATGTGGAGAAAAAGCAACCCTCGTACACTGCTGGTGGGAATGCAGACTGGTGCAGCCACTGTGGAAAACAGTATGGCATTTCCTCAAAAAATTAAAAATGGAACCTCTATTTGACCCAGAAATCCCACTTCTATCAATGTATCCCAAGAAAACAGAAACACCAATCAGAAAGGACATATGCACCCCTGTGTTCATAGCAGCACAATTTACAATAGCTAAGATCTGGAAACAACCTAAATGCCCATCAGCAGATGAGTGGATTAGAAAACTGTGGTACATCTATACAATGGAATACTATGGTGCTGTAAAAAAAGGAGAAATTCTTACCATTTGCAACAGCATGGATGAAACTGGAGAGCATTATGCTAAGTGAAATAAGCCAGTCAATGAAAGAAAAAATATCACATGATCTCCCTCATTTGTGGAATATAAAGAACATTATAAACTGATGAATAAAAATATATACAGAGGCAAAAAAGCATCGAACAGACTGTCAAACTACAGAGGGAAGGCAGAGGAGGGTTGTGGGAGGTAAGAGATCAACTGAAGGACTTGTATGCATGCATATAAGCATAACCAATGGACGCAAGACATTGGGGGGGTGGGAGGCTGTGGGCATGTGCCAGGGGGTAGGAGAGGCCAGGGGGAGGGAGGTCAATGGGAAAAAAAAGAGACATATGTACTACTATTTGTAATACATTAAACAATAAAATAAAATTTTAAAAAGTGTTGGATGTGCTAAATATTTTGGTGAAGATAACCTTATACCATAAATTAAACATTAATTTTTTATCATTAAAGTAAAATAAAAGTTAAGGAAAGAAACAGAACAAAAGGAAAAGGAATGAAAAAAAAGGAGTGTGTGTCTCAGCATGGTTTAGTGCCTGCTGCAATCTCCCTTTGGAAATGGTGCTTATGGAGTTTATTGGCTCCTTCTCCAATGTTCCCTGAATCTGACCACTTGGTTTTTTTTGAGACACTTTAGAATGACTCTGGTGCAGGTCAACATAAGACACTAGAGGCCCAGTGCACAAAATTCGTGCACATGGAGAGGGGTCCCTCAGCCCACCTGCACCCTCTTGCAATCCGGTACTGTTGGCTCCTAACTGCTCGCCTGCCGGCCTGATCTCCCCTAACCACTCTGCCTGCCTGTCTGATCACCCCTAACTGCTCACCTACCTGCCTGATAGCCCCTAACTGCCTCTGCCTCGGCCCCCGCTGCTGCAGCTTCAGCCAGAATGATGCCCAGAAGGTAGTTCGGCTGTCCAGTCTAATTAGTATATTATGCTTTTACTAGAGGCCCGGTGCACAAAAATTTGTGCACTCGGGGGGGAGGGGGGGTCCCTCAGCCCGGCCTGTGCCGTCTCGCAGTCTGGGACCCCTCGGGAGATAACGACCTGCTGGCTTAGGCCTGCTCCCGGGTGGCAGAGGGCAGGCCCAATCCCTAGGTGCAGCCCCTGGTCGGGCTCAGAGCAGGGCCGATTGGGGAGTTGGGGCGCCGGCCCCTGTCATGCACAGAGCAGGGCGGATTGGGAGGTTGTGATGCCACCCTCAGTCACGCTCAGGGTACGGCCGATTGGGGGGTTGGGGCACTTCCCCCGTCACACTCAAGGCAAGGTCGACAGGGAAGTTGCGGCGCCACCCCCTGTCATGCACAGAGCAGGGCGGATCAGGGGGTTGGGGCGCTGCCCCCTGTCATGCAGAGAGCAGGGCCCATCAGGGGGGTTGGGGCTCCGTACCCTGTCACACACAGAGCAGGGCCGATCAGGGGGGTTGGGTGCTGCCCCCTGTCACGCTGATCCCGGTGCCAGGAGGCATATTACCCTTTTACTATATAGAATAGAGGCCTGGTGCATGGGTGGGGGCTGGCTGGTTTGCCCTGAAGGGTGTCCTGGATCAGGGTGGGAGTCCACACTGGGGTGCCTGGCCAGTCTCGCTGAGGGGCTGAGGGCCATTTTCAGGCTGACGGGTGACTGAAGCTCCCAACCGCTCCTTTTTTTCTTTTTTTATTCTGGGCCAGCTTTAGCTCTGAGGCCTCGGCTGCTGAAAACAGGTTTCTGGCCTTTTTTTACTGTCCGTATTTGATACAATGTTGCGGTCCGGCTGGCTGAAGCCCCGCTGAGGAAAGCAGATTTCTGGGGTTTTGTTTAGCTTCTACATTTGCAACATAGTTGCTTAGAGTTGCAGCTGAGAGGCCGGCAAGTCAGGCGGGGAACATTGGAGTCCTCCATCACTGAAGCAAGCAAGCCTCATGTTAGTTTCAAGCTGCCTGGCTGCCGGCCGCCATCTTGGCTGACAGTTAATTTGCATATCTCGCTGATTAGCCAATGAGAAGGGTAGTGGTCGTACGCCAATTACCATGTTTGTCTTTTATTAGTGTAGATTATTACAGATTGTGCCATCCTTCAGCAACATGTTTAAAGCTACAAGCAATCCACAGTTTGTGGCTGTTGTAGCTGCCTCTGCTGGGCACAGGTGCACCTGGGTAAGAACAAACTGCATTCCAAGGCTGGCTTCTGTTAGCACCAAGCCCAGGGGTTGTCAGCGAAAGTCCCAAGGTACCCCAAAATCCATTTCTACTGCTTAGGCCTGCTGGCTGTCTGTTAAGCTCAGTCACTGAAAGACCTCTGTTGGATTTCGTGAGATCGGGCTGGTCGAACTCTTGTGATGCAGAGGTGCTGTTCAGGTTTTAGGGAAAGTGATAAGTAGGGTCCCTGCCCAATAGCCAAACAATTGAGTCTGTCCTGGATTTTGCCCTGACCTCAACAGGGCTGAGCCCCTAGTAGTCAGCTGGGTGGGGCCTCTAGAGCCCAGATGTTGGGTCTGCCTGAAGCTGGAAACATGGGAGGGTGGTTCTATTGCATCTCTCATGAAGGGGAAGCACCAGTCAAGTTCACAGGAAAGTAGGGAGTGTGACTCCACCCCAAAGCCAGTCACTGACACCCCCTGTGTCTGAATTTCTATACCCTGGCCAGTGCAGCCAACTCCTCAACAGCTCCTAAGCATTGCAGGGTGGGGCAAGAGTAATTCCAGAGGATGGGATAATTGCTTTCTCCCAAGCTTATGCTGCTCAGAGGTGAGTGCTCCACCCAAGAAAGATAGCAATTGCAGTATGGCAGAATAACTAAATACAGGGGTCCTGGCAGCTGTATTCCAGCCTCTTCCCCAGAGCCTCAAACCTAAGACTCTCCTCAGACACACCTAGTCTTCTCCCCACTCCCTCCACCAGAACCAGGTTGAGTGGTGAGTGGCTGGGAACAAAATTTTGGGCATTGGCCCTTTAAGGGTGTGCCCATGTCTTCCATGGATTCTGTCTCTTCTTAGTAGACAAATCCTGCTACTTTTCACAGCAAGATGTTATGTGGGAACACCTTCCTGGCTCTGGTGCTCTCAGTTAGAGATCCCACAGCTGAAATATCCCTCCACCACCTGTTGGAGTGTGGCCAGTACTTTGCACATCACCAACCTTCCTACCAGTCTGAATGTGGCTTCTTCTGTAAATCCTTCCTTATAAGACTCCTCTTCAGCTAGTCTTCAGTTGGATATTCAGGATAATTATTTAAATTTCATTTTATTTCCCATTTGATAATTTGAGATGATTGCAACTTTCACCTACTTCACCACCATCTTGAAAGTTCCTCTTGATTTTATATCTGAATATTCCATCCATTGTTAAAAGTCAGATTTTGCAGTCCCCTACTATTATTGAATCACTGTCTATTTCTCCCTTCAGTACTGTTAATAATTTTTATATATTTAAATAATCCAATGTTTGGTGACTATATACTGTATTTACAGCTGTTATATCTTCTCTATAAATTTACCCCTTTACCTTTGTATAATGACTTTCTTTGTTTCCTATAACAGTTGTTGACGTAAACTCTATTTTGCCTGGTATAAGTACAGCAACCTTTTTTCTCATTTGGCTCCCATTTTCATGGAATATCTTTCTTCATCCCTTTACTCTCAGCTAATGTGCCTCTTTAAACCTGAAATGATTCTTTTATAGGCAACAAGTAGTTGTGTCTTTTTTTTTTAATTCAGTCAGTCACTCTACATGTTTTGATTGGATAATTTAAATCCATTCACATTTAAAGTAGTCATATACTATAAACATATACTGTACTATTTAGTTAATTGTTTTATGGCTGTTTTGTAGTTCCTATTTTCCTTTCTTCAATTTTGCTGATTTCCATTGTTGTTTGAATATTTTCTGTAGTGGTGTGCTTTTATTTCTTTCTCTTTATCTTTTGTGTACCTAGAGGGTTATTTTTTATTGTGGTTACTATGGAGCTTACAAAAAATCTTATATTTATAAAATTCTATTTGAAGCTTGTAAAAGTTAATTTCAATTGCATACAGAAGCACTGACATACTTTCTCCCAAACATTTTATGTTTTTGATTTCATAATTTATCTTTTTATAGTATGTCCATTACCAAATTATTTTAAATATATATATTTTTATTGATTTTTTATAGAGAGAAAGTGAGAGGGATAGAGAGTCAGAAACATCGATGAGAGAGAAACATCGATCAGCTGCCTCCTGCACACTCCCTACTGGGTATGTGCCAGCAACCAAGGTACATGCCCTTGACCGGAATCGAACCTGGGACCCTTCAGTCCACAGGCCAACGCTCTATCCACTGAGCCAAACCTGTTAAGGCCCAAATTATTTTAGCAAAGTTATTTTTAACATTCTGTCTTTTTAACCTTTATACTAGAGTTAGAAATGATTTATACACCACCTTTATAGTATTGGACTATTTTAAGCTGGCCTATATACTAACTGTTACTACTGGGATTTTAACATTTATGTTTTCATATTACTAATTTTTGTCTTTTTATTTCAGCTTGAAGAACTCCCCTCAACATTTCTTGTAAAGCAGTTTTCCTGATTATACTAGTAAACTCCATCATGTTTTGATTTTTTAGTTGTTTATTTTTTGGTTGCCAAGTCTCTCTTTCATTTCTGAAAGATGTTTCTGTTGGGCAAAGCAATCTCTGTTGGCACTTTTCTACCAGCAATTTTCATATATATTCTCATTCTATTGTTTCTTGCAATGTATCTGTTGAGAAATTGTTACAGAGTAGAAAAATTTTTTAGGCCTGCTTAATTACCTAGCCACCTCAGCCGCTTGACAGCCTGTGCAAAGTTTCTAGGAACTGAGCTCACACACCTGAGCAACGGCCTACAAAGCACAGACAGATCAAAATTAAGAATAGTCCTGACCTTTAAGTTACCCAGAAATGAATAACAGGAGGATGATGAATAGCTTGGCTAAAACTACGCAATTAGCTCTTGTAACTTGGCTTTGCTTGCTATGGGAACCTGAACATGGATGTAGTTGTACCCTTTAAATATTGAACTCTGCAGATGGTCGGGGCCGTTTCTCTCTTGGGCTTCCTGAGTGGAGGAGCGGACACTGGCCAGTCAATAAAGGCTCTCTAAATTTTAATCAGTCTGGAATTCTGGTCTTTCTGTCACTCGCGCTCCACAACAAAATCCACTGATAGCCTTATGGTGGTTCCCTTGTAAGTGAACAGCCTTTTTTTATCTTGCTGCTTTCAAAATTCTCTTTGCCTTTGATTTTTGAAAGTTTGATTGTAATGTGTTCTCATGAAGTCCACTTTTGTTTGAAACTGGAGACTTTAGAGCATTATGTACGTGTATGACAAAATCTCTCCTCAAATTTGGGGAGTTTTCAGCCATTATTTCTATTTTTTTTAAATATATTTTATTGATTTTTTACAGAGAGGAAGGGAGGATAGAGAGTTAGAAACATCGATGAGAGAGAAACATCGATAAGCTGCCTCCTGCACACCTCCCACTGGGGATGTGCCCGCAACCAAGGTACATGCCCTTGACTGGAATCGAGCCCGGGACCTTTCAGTCCACAGGCCGACGCTCTATCCACTGAGCCAAACCAGTCACGGCCCATTATTTCTTTAAATAGGCTTTATGCCCATTCCTCCCTTCTCCTTCTTTTATTCCCACAATGCATATATTCTTTTGTCTGATGGTGTCCCACAGTTCTCATGAACTATTTCACTTTCATTCTTTTTTTCCCCTCAACTGGGTAATTTCAAATTGCCTAGCTTTGAGTTTGCAGATGCTTTCTTCATCTTGATAAAGTCTGCTACTGGTGTTCTCTATGTAGTTCTCCATTTTACTCATTGTACTTTCCAGTTCCAAAAATTCTGTATGGTGCTTTTTAATGATTTTTTTGTATACCTTCTTTTTTTGTTCATATATTCTTTTCTTAAGTTTGTTGAGTTGTCTATCTATGTTCTCTTATAATTTTCTGAGCTTATTTAAAACAATTATTTTGAGGTTTGTTTTTTTCCCTGAAGATCTCCATGAATTTTCAGTTGGTTACTAGGATATTTGTACTCCTCAGTTGGTGTAGTTTTTCCTTGAGTTTTTGTGTTTCTTGAAGCTTTGTATTGATGTGTGAATATTTCATGGAGCAGTCACCTTTTCCTGATTTTAAGGAATGGTTTCAGTGGGGAAATACCTTCACCTGTGGGTGGATGCAAAGGTGCTAATTGAGTGGGATGAGGCAGTTCCAGCTCCAGGGAAGGTGTAGTGTAATAGTCTTTGTAAAGCTCTTTCAGCTGTCATCAGCATCAGCAAAGACTGAAGGTGTCCTCAGTGACCAAGACTGCATGTGTATGAAGCAGCCATGAGATCTGTGAGGCTCTTTAGTGGTAAAGGCTACTACTGTCCTCTTGATCTCTCTCTTTTTAAAAAATGTCATATCAGTACAGTGAAACTTAATTTCAAGAGACACTGAATGCCATTAGTTTATATATTATTAGTTTATTATAAACAAGACTCATAAATTGTTTATATGATTGAAGATTTCAGAACTTCAATGGAATGGGCAGCTTCAGGTGCTGCCATTTCAATAGTTCTTCATTTCAGTCTACAGGCTTTGCAAGAATGTCACCATTTCTAAATAACAAACAATCTTTGTCATCTGGAACTACTTTGGTGCCGCCATATTCTGGAAGAAAAAAATGTTATCTTCAACTTTCATGCTAACTGGTTGAATCTCTCCACCCTTTCCTTTGGAGGGCAATCCAACAGCTACTACTGTTGCTTGCAAGACTTTCCTTGAGATTTTTCTGAATGCACAATGCCTACTTTGGTTACAGTTTCCACAGCACTTCTTTCAACTAATACTCAGTCCAAGAGGGGAAGAAACTTTCTAAACCTCTGTCCTGTCATGACTCCTGCCTCCACAGTTTGTACTCTGGTGTAATGCTGTGGCTGCAAAGTTTTATCTCCCATGGTGGAAATCATGGCTGAGGGAATCCTTTGAGCCACTTACAGTAGCTGTGTCAATGAAATTTGATGTATGGGTGACCATGGAGTGCCCACGAGGTCAGACTGGATTGGAGGCATACATGAAGCTACTGGAGTGGCTCCTGGTCTGGGGCAGTGTTGGTACTAGTGCCTGTGCTACAGGCACTCACACTGCAGTGTTGGCAATAGTGTATGAGGTAAAGATGCTTGGGAAGCAGCCACACAACCTAGGTATAGAACTCAGGCTCACATAGAGCTACAGAGGCTCTGTGGTCTAAGGCATAGACTCCATTGACTTAGATGAATACATTTGCAGAGAATGTATATGTGGTGAATAAATGAGTCTGCTATGGTAGTACCTTGGGTACCTAAGTTTGGGTACTTGTGGAGAAGCTACGGTCATGTGTTCCAGAGGACAGGTATATCCACTGAAGCAATGTTCCAGTTTCCATATTGAGAACACTTGCAAATTGGCCACAGATCCAGAGACCAGAGCAGAGGTGTGCATGAAGTGATAGTGTCACTGGTATCTGCAGCATGGGATATCCATTGGTGTCAGTGGCTCTGGTGATTGAGGTACTGGTATATGCAGAGTGGCCCTGGAAACAGGGTTTGGAACATGGACATGGGTGGAATGACTGTGGAACTTGGATCTGGGGCAGGTGCCCATAGCGTAGCCATGATGCTGGGGTCTAGGGCAAGCACAAGGTTGGTGGTGGCAGCCTTAGTACTGGAATGGCACAACAGTGGCTTCTTTTTCATAGAGAGGTCTCAGTAGAATCCCACTTTAAAGAGAGTCTGTGGTAGTGATGGCTGTTGCTAACCTCAATGGCAAAAGCTGCCAGTATCCTCTGTGGTGGAGGCTGCTGGGGTCTAAATCAACAAATATTTTTGGGGTCCTCTACTATTAAAGCTGTAGGAATTCATGGTTTTGCTTAGGACTATTGATATGTTCAGTGGCTAAAGCTGCCAGGGTCCTCCACAGAGCAGACCTTGTGCCTGATACTGTTAGCACCCACTGTTTATTTGTTCTTAGCCTTTTCAATATGTCTCTATCATACTGATTTCACCAGCAATCTTTCCTATGTGATCATTCTTTTTTTTTTTGTTCCACAGTGTTGTTGCAGCTTCTTAGACACTGTACCTCTACCATGGCTATTTTCATTCATGCATCGCTGTCATCTTGGGGTGTGGGGGGGGGGGCAGGCAGGCTGGTATCTTCTACTCTGACATCTTTCTGACAACACTCAGTAAGATCTTTATCTCTTTGTATCTTATAATAATTTTTGGCTTAAAACCTCTTTTATGTGACATTAGTATAGCTACTCTTTTTGCTCTCTTTTGGTTACTATTTGCTTGGAATAACATTTTACATCCTTTCACTTATTACCTAGTTATGTCTGGTTTTAGGTCACTCATTTGTAGACAGCATAAAGATAGGTGATGTTTATTAATTATGTAAATATCTGCCTTTCAATTGGATAGCTTAATTCATTTATATTTCAAGTAATTACTCATAAAAAAGTGCTTATACAATTTTTCTGTTCAATTTTATGAGCTTTTATCTTTTATGTTATCAATTCCTGCATTACTGCCTTCCTTTGTGTTTAATTGGATTTTTCTTGTGCACCAATTTGATTCCATTTTTAAAATATATTTTTTATTGATTTCAGAGAGGAAGAGAGAGGGATAGAGAGATATAAATATCAACGGTGAGAGAGAATCATTGATTGGCTGCCTCCTGCATGCCCCACACTGGAGATCAAGCCCGCATCCCAGTCATGTGCCCTGACTGGGAATCAAACTGTGACTTTCTGGTTCATAGGTCAATGCTCAACCTCTGAGCCATGCTGGCCGGGGATCTACTGTATTTTTTTAATGTTTCTACTTTGGATTTGAATCTGTTTTACAGATGTAAAATATTATAAGTGCCTGATATGATTACAAATTATTTGATAAAGATTATCAAATATTGCAGGAAACACTTTGATTTAATGAAGCACAATTTGAAAATGATCAATTTAACAATTCTAAATTTTTCCCAAGAGTTGTCTTCCAGAGTCTCACTGGGTTCCAAAATAATAGTTTCACAGAATGGAGCTAGATGAGCTTTCAAAATTAAAATTGGTTTTTGTTTCTCTAATTATATCACCAATGCAGGCATTGGTTTCCTAATTTAAATATATACATGGCTGGTGATTTCACAATCTCCTTCAAATAGGCAATGTTACATTCATTTATCTTTATCACTAAGAGTTGTTTTTAAAGATTACACTGAATCTCCATTTTGTAGCAGAAGGCATTTTCCTTCTCTTTTTGTCCTCATCTTGCCTTCTTGGCATTTCTATTTTCCTCTGTTTTTAGCCTTTATGAAGTAAATAGAGGCCTGATGCATGAAATTCCTGCACAGGTAGGGTCCCTAAGCCTGGCCGGCAATCAGGGCTGATTTGTGGGGCAACCAGCGGGGCAATCAGGGGGGTCCGCACTGGTACCCGCCTTGGCCGGCCTGGCACCACCTGCTCACTGGCCCTGCCCCTCCATTGCTGCATGTCGCCTCCCTTTGTGGCCCATTCACCCATCGCCTGCTCCATAAGATATAGCTTTTGTCACCTCCGCTGGCACCCGCCTTAGCTGGCCTGGGGCCTGCGGGCTGGGGGTAGCTCCTGCGTTGAGTGTCTGCCCCCTGGTGGTCAGTGTGCATCATAGCAACCCGTCATTCCACTGGTCCTTCCACCATTAGGTCAATTTGCATATTAGGCTTTTATTATGTAGGATAAGTTTTCTTACCTTCTGATTTGGCTGTAGAGGGAGTGTAAAAATAGACTTCCAGTAGGTCCAGGTAAAGAACACAAAGATGGCATGGTAGAATATGAGGTAGATAACTGAAATTTAAGAAAAAAGAAAATGTGTTCACACTATCCTTTTGTCCATTTCTAAGAGTTCAAAAAGACATAAAGCTCAAAATCAAATTTCCATTGTGTTTTCCTATTACCAAATTTTTTACTATTACTATAAAATTTAAATTATTTTTCCCATGCAGTGAGAGAAAATATTATAATGCCAAATTTTGAAACAACGCCCTAACTGGTTTGGCTCAGTGGATAGAGTGTCGGCCTGCGGAGTGAAAGGTCCCAGGTTCGTTTCCGGTCAAGGGCATGTACCTTGGTTGCAGGCACATCCCCAGTAGGGGTGTGCGGGAGGCAGCTGATCGATGTTTCTCACTCATCGATGTTTCTAACTCTCTATTCCTCTCCCTTCCTCTCTGTAGAAAATCAATAAAATATATTATGAAAAAAAAAATTTTGAACCAACGACTTTCTGGATGTTGCATGTTTGAAAAGTTGCCATGCAATTCTGAGAATAAAGAGAAAATGTCCATTATGACAATATGGGGGAAGGTACAATAGCCAATTGTTATTAACTCTGCCACTGTGGGTGATAAAAAATAATAATAATAGTATTTTCACAGCACTATGGAGTTTACAATGTGCTTTAATAATATCTTATTTAATTTTTCATTACATTTCTGAGATTGCTGATAAAATAGGGATAGTTGATTAACTATAGGGTTAGTTGATTATGCCAGTTCACACAACTACTATCCTATCTAATAAAAGAGAAACATGGTAATTGGCATATGACCGCTACCCTTCCCATTGGCTAATCAGCGAGATATGCAAATTAACTGCCAGCCAAGATGGTGGCTGGCAGCCAGGCAGCTTGAAACTAACATGAGGCTTGCTTGCTTCAGTGACGGAGGAAACCAACGTTCCCCGCCTGCTTTGCCGGCCTCTGAGCCTGCAGTTTAAGAAACACTGTAACAAATATAGAAGCTAAATAAAACTCCAGAAACCTGCTTTCAGTGAGGCGGGGATCTCAGAGCTGGAGTTATACAGTGTTTCGATTATAGAACCGAAACAAACCAGATACCTTCCTTCAGCAGCAGAAGCCTCAGAGCTGGAGCCAGAGCTAAAGCTGGCCCAGGATTTAAAAAAAAAAGAAAAAAAGGAGCAGTTGGGAGCTTCAGTCCCAGCCTGAAAACAGCCCTCAGCCCCTCACCCAGACTGGCCAGGCACCCCAGTGGGGACCCCCACCCTGAAGGGTGTGTGACCAGCTGCAAACAGCCATCATCCCCTCACCCAGGTTGGCCAGGCACCCCAGTGGGGACCCCCACCCTGATCCAGGACACCCTTCAGGGGAAACCAGGCAGCCCCACCCATGCAGCAGACCTCTATCCTATATAGTAAAAGGGTAATATGCCTCCTGGCACCGGGATCAGCATGACAGGGGGCAGTGCCCAAACCCCCTGATTGCCCTGCGGCTCTGTGTGTGACAGGGGGCGGGGCCACAACCTCCCTATCTGCCCTGCTCTGTTCGTGACAGGGGAAGGTGCTCCAACCCCCTGATCAGCCCTGCTCTGTGCCTGATACGGGGAGCTCCCCAACCCCCTGATCAGCCCTGCTCTGTGCCTGATACGGGGTAGCTCCCTAACCCCCTGATCGCCCTGTGGCTCTGTGTGTGACAGGGTACGGAGCCTCAACCCCCTGATCAGCCCTGCTCTGTGTGTGACAGGGTGCGGCGCTCCTACCCCCCTCCCCCCCACGGGCCCTGCTCTGTGTGTGACGGGGTAGAGCCATACCCTCCCCATCGGCCCTGCCCTGAGTGTGACAGTGGCAGCGCCCCAACCCCCTGATTGGCTCTGCTCTGTGGGTGATAGAGGGCGGCACCCCAACCCCCTGATCTGCCCTGCTCTGAGTGTGACAGGGGGCGGTGCCCCAACTCCCCTATCGGCCCTACTTTGTGAGTGACAGGGGGGAGCTCCTCAACCCCCTGATCGGCCCTGCTCTGTGCATGACAGGGGGGGAGCTCCCCAACCTCCTGATTGACCCTGCTCTGTGCGTGACAGGATACGGAGCCCCAACCCCCCTGATGGGCCCTGCTCTGTGCATTACAGGGGGTGGTGCCCCAACCTCCCCATCGACCCTGCCTTGAGTGTGACAGGGGGAGGTGCCCCAACTCCCCAATCGGCCCTGCTCTGAGCCCGACCAGGGGCTGCACCCAGGGATTGGGCCTGCCCTCTGCCACCCGGGAGCAGGCCTAAGCCAGCAGGTCGTTATCTCCCGAGGGGTCCCAGACTGCGAGAGGGCACAGGCCAGGCTGAGGGACCCCCCCTCCCCCCCGAGTGCACAAATTTTTGTGCACGGGGCCTCTAGTATAATATAACCAGGTTTTGAAAAGTATATTTCTGCCTCTAAATCACAAGGTCTTTTCAGTAGCTCCAAAGAATACACACTATTGAAATGTGAGTTGTACCTTTAAGACAATTGTAAAAGTGGTTCACCGCTGCTTTTCTTTGTATATTCTTTGCCTCCTATATGGGAAGTTTCAGTATTCTTCACAGATTTCATTATAAGATTAAAGGTTAGTTTACAGTTTAATTTCGAGTACTTACATGGTAAGGTCTTATTACTTCCTTTTTACAAACTTTTAAAAATTGTTTTTAGAAGGAGAGGAATTGAGATAGGGAGACATCAATGTGAGAGAGAAAAATCCATCAGTTGTTTCCCACACAAACCCCTACCAGGGGTCAAACCCACAACCTGAGTATGTACCCTGACAGGGAAATGATCCTGCGACCTTTTGATGTACCAGATGATGCTCCAACCAAATGAGCCACACCAGCCATGGCTGCTTACTTCCTTTAAAAATGTTTTTAATTGCTTGGGGTGACATTGGTTAATAAATTTATATGCTTAACGTGTACAATTCTATGATTCATTTTCTATATATTGGATTTTGCGTTTTCTTAACTTTGAGTGGTGAAAACAAGGTCTTATTACTTCAATTCATCAGAAAGACTCAAAGAAATTATGTTACAAGCATGTTAATAGGGCTGAAACTTTCATACATTATGGTTGAATTAAAAAAAAAAAAAAAAAAAAAAGCTGGCCCTGACTGGTTTGGCTCACTGGATCGGGCTGTGGACTGAAAGGTCCCAGGTTCAATTCCAGTTAAGGGTCCCGGGTTCGATTCCGGTCAAGGGAATGTACCTTGGTTGCGGGCATATCCCCAGTGGGAGATGTGCAGGAGGCAGCTGATCGATGTTTCTCTCTCATCGATGTTTCTAACTCTCTATCTCTCTCCCTTCCTCTCTGTAAAAAATCAATAAAATATATTTAAAAATAAAATACATTTTTAATATATATGTTAAAATATTTTTAATATATATAATAAAATATATTTAAAAATATATATATATTTTATTGATTTTTTACAGAGAGGAAGGGAGAAGGATAGAGAGTTAGAAACATCGATGAGAGAGAAACATCGATCAGCTGCCTCCTGCACACCCCCTACTGGGGATGTGCCCGCAACCGAGGTACATTCCCTTGACCGGAATCGAACCCGGGACCCTTCAGTCCACAGGCCGACGCTCTATCCACTGAGCCAAACCGGTTTCGGCAATAAAATATATTTTTTAAAAAAGCTGTACTATCTTGGTCCAGTGCCTTAGCCCTATAGTATAGGACTTTTTTTATGTGGTTGATTTGTGTAATTAGGAAACCTCATTTTGAAATTTAAGCAACAAAAAGTAAATATCCACCACACACAGAAGTCTAACTTTCCACATCCCCTTCTTAAGATATAATGCCTGTTTGGTTTGGTGTTTGATGTGTATCATTCCGAATCTTATTTTTATATGTTTATATAAATATGTATGAACATAATACACATGGAATTTTTAATATGTTCAAAATTTTTTCACTGTATTTCTTTTGAAAAATAATATAAATACAAGGCTCAAAATTTGAAGTTGTAATTGTATAGTGAAAGTCTCCCTTCTATCTCTGTCCCTCAGCAACACAGTTTTCCTCCCTGAAAGCTAGAAATGTTACACTGACATGAGTTTATTCTGTATCATTTCAAATTTTATATATATAAAAGCACCCAAAGAGTGTGCTTTTTTCACACAAGTAGCAGTATTCTACATATAGTTTTTCACCTTCATTCATTTTTATTTACTATAAGTTGGATATCATTCATTTAATATAACTTAAAGTGAGTGAACTTCCTCATTCTCATTTTTAAAAGTTGTATGGGGACCCAAGATGGCAGCAGAGTAGGTAGATGTTACATTTACCCTCCATAATACCAAACTGGAATTACAACTAAAATATAGAACAATCAACATGAATAACCAAATGAAGACTAGCTGAACAGAAGTCTTATAATGAAGGATTTATAGAAGGAGTCACATTGTGACAGAAAGAGTGGAGATGAGAAAAGGGCCAGCATCACTCCCATAGGCAGCAGCTGTGATCCTGGAAGGATATCTCAGCTGCAAAGGTTCTCACTGAGGAATGAAGGGTCTCAACCCCATGCCAGAATCCCAAGTCCAGAGCACCAAAGCCCACATAACTTCTAGCTATGAAAATCAGTGGGGGATTCTGTCAGTCACGGAGAGACAGGTCACTACAAAAAACACAGGGGCGCTCTTAGAGGGAAAACACATGAAATCTCATTTGCAGCCACTCACCTTGGCAAAGGGGTCTAGAGTTTTGTGAGGTTTCTGGCTCTGGGTAAAGAGTTCAAGGGAAAGCTGCCAGGATCTTTGTCCTGAGTCCCTCTACCACACTGCAGATGCCATACTTCTTGCGTGGAGAATTCTCCTCATTATGGGATCAGCCTGGGAGAATGAAATACCTTCACCTTCTAAACTCCCTGTCACCTCATCCTGTGGTGCTCAAACCCTGCTAAGGAGTCAGCTGCCTGGAAAGTGGTATGGAAGTCTGAGTAGACTTAGGTGGTGTCAGTGACTGAGTTTTTTGACTCTGGAGTTTGGGTCATTCCTCCTTCTCATAAGCCTGACAGATGCTCCCTCTCTCGTGAGAGATCTGCTAGTTCCACCCTCCCAATTCCTGGCAGCCCAGCCCTGATGAGATACAGCTGCTGATAAGCTCTCAAACAGACTGAGTTGTGTCTTTCTAAAAAGGGGGCCATTTTGTGCTTGCAGATCCAATGGGTGCAGAGCCCTTCTTTCACACAGCCAAATATTAGTCTCTTTAGGACTGATAAAGTCTGCTGGAAAGCCCTGATGATTTCCTGAGACCATGACCAATCACAAAGGTCTGCAGGCAACTCATGGGTAGCAGCTAGATAAGATATACCCTAGAACAGTGGCTCTCAACCTTCTGGCCCTTTAAATACAGTTCCTCATGTTGTGACCCAACCATAAAATTATTTTTGTTGCTACTTCATAACTGTAATGTTGCTACTGTTATGAATCATAATGTAAATATCTGATATGCAGGATGGTCTTACGTGACCCGTGTGAAAGGGTTGTTCGACCTCCAAAGGGGTCGCGACCCACAGGTTGAGAACCGCTGCCCTAGAACATTTGCTGAGGGGCCTCAGACCTAACAATGTCACTGAGATTTAGCCTGTATCACTCTGTTGAAAACCACTTGCAACAAATTGGTGACTCACCGAGAGAACCTTCTTCCTACAACTCAAGTACCACCAGAGGCAGTTTCAGTGACTGAACCTAAGAGGCAGCTGGCAGACGAGTCAGGTGTAGGCTAATCTCAGGGTGCCTAGGGCCTTTTGCTGACCTAAACCTGGACTCAGTGCTGGTGAAAGTCAGCCTTGTTGCATAGATTGATCCTTTTCATGCACATCCAAGACCAGTAGAGTCAGACTCAAATGGTGAATTGCTTCATAGCTCCAAACAGGTTTGCCCACGACAAATCACATGCAGCATCTTGTATTGACCTGTGCCAGAGTCCCTCCCAAGATTGGGAGACATAGAAGATCTACCTAATACATAGAAATAAACATAGACAGGCAGACAAAATAAGGAGACAAAGAAACCTAAAATTAAAGAACAAGAGAAATCTAAAAAAAAAAAAAAAGGGGGGGGGCTAAATGAATGGAGGCAGGCAATTTACCAGATACAACGTTCAAAAAATGGTTGTAAGGATGCTCAACTAACTTAGTATAAACTGAAAAAAACTTAGTGAGAACTACAACATCATGTAAAGGACATAGAAAGCATAAAAAATAACCAGTCAAAAATGAAGAATACAATATGTGAAATGTACAATACACTGGTAGAAATAAGCAGTAGGTTGAATGATGCAGAGAATCAAATCACCAAATTGAAAGAGACTGGGTAGCATAAAACACCCAATCAAAAACTAAAAAGAAAAAAATATTTTAAAAAGAGGATAGTTTAAGTGATCATTGGGACAACATGAAGCATAGCAATATGCACATCATAGGCATACCAGCGGGAGAAGAGAGGGAACAAGAGATTTAGAGCATATTTAAAGAAATAATGGCCCTAACTGGTTTGGCTCAGGGGATAGAGTGCTGGCCTGCAGACTGAAGGGTACCAGGTTCGATTCCGCTCAAGGGCTTGTACCTTGGTTGTGGGCACATCCCCAGTAGGGGGTGTTCAGGAGGCAGCTGATTGATGTTTCTCTCTCATCGATATTTCTAATTCTCTATCCCTCTCCCTTCCTCTCTGTAAAAAATCAATAAAATATATTTTTTTAAAAAGAGAAAGAAAAAGAAATAATGACTGAAAACTTCCATAACCTGGTGAAGGAAAAAGATACACAAGTCCAGGAAGTACAGGAAGAACCAACAAGATGACTCCAAAGAGGCCCACACCAAGATACATCATAATTAAAATGGGAAATGATAAAACAAAGAGATAGGAGAAACCAAGATGGCGGCATAAGTAAACATCGGAGTTTGCTGCCTCGCACAACCACTTCAAAAATACAACTAAAAGACGGAAAGGACATCATCCAGAACCACTGGAAGGCTGGCTGAGTGGAAATTCTACAACTAGAAGGAAAGAGAAAAGCATACCGAGACTCAGAGGAGGAGCTGAGCGGAAGTAAAATTCTAAGGTGTGGAGGTGCATGCTGAGCGGGCTGGTGGCTGAGGGTGCAGTTGTCTTTTTCAATCGGGAGGGAGTCTCAGGCTCTGAGCTCCAGTTCTGGGCAAGTCTTTGGGGACCCAGACTCATACGGGAGAAGCGGGACTGTCTGGCATCGGTAGGAACTCGAGGGCAGCTTTCTCTCCGAGGGGCTTGCAGCGATTGCCGGGACACTGAGAAGCAGAGCCTCTGAGGGCAGGACTGAGAGCAGCCATAACTGCTCGCTCCACCCTGTGGATCCCGTGGGACCCACCCCGTCCCACCCAAGCTCTGCGCAAAGGCTTTTGCTGGGTAGCCTCAGGCAAAGGCTAGATTAGCACCTCCCTAGAGATCCAGGAGCGAGTGTCCCCAGTGGTCAGAGTGGGACCATCCAGTTTGCAGCTCCTTGGACCTTTAAAGACACACTCAGGGGGCAGACCCAGTGAGCACCAAAGCCCCATTGAAGCAAGGCTTGCCCCAGAGGGGTGTCTCCAGCACAGAAGTTCTCTCACTGCAGACACAGCTGATTCTCACAGCCAATTGGCCTGGAGGTCATTCCCTCCCAGTGTTAACTACAACAATCAAGGCTTAACTACAACAAGACTGTGCATAAAGACCACAAGGGGGTGCACCAAGAGTTCCCGGCCTGCGGCAGCCCAGCTCGAAGCTCCGTTTGCAACAATGTTGCAATTATAGAAGCTAAACAAAGCCCAGATAGCTGCTTTCAGCCGTCAGCAGGCTCAGAGCTTAGAGTGCCAGTGATGGCAACAGAGTTTCAATTATAGAAGCTAAACAAAGCCAAGATAACCTGCTTTCAGCAGCTGAGGCCTCAAGCTGGAGCCGGCCTCAGAGCTAAAGCCAGCTCTCAGCTCCAGTGACAGCCATAGAAGGTAAATAAATCCCAGAATAAAAAAAGAAAGAAAGAAAGGAGGGGTTGGGAGCTTCAGTCACCCTCCAGCCTGAAAACGGCCCTCAGCCCCTCACCCAGACTGGCCAGGCACACCAGTGGGACCCCCACCTAAAGGGGGTGCGGGCAGCCTAAAAACAGCCATCAGCCCCTCACCCAGACTGGCCAGGCACCCCAGTGGGGACCCCCACCCTAAAGGGGGTGCGGGCAGCCTAAAAACAGCCATCAGCCCCTCACCCAGGCTGGCCAGGAGCCCCAGTGGGGTCCCCCACCTTAAAGGGGGTGTGGCCAGCCTGAAAACAGCCCTCAGCCCCTCACCCAGACTGGCCAGGCACCCCAGTGGGGACCGCCTCCAGAAGCCTCAGCAGCCGGTCTTGCCTTGCGGCCTGGGAACCGCCCATCAGCTGGTCGGCACTGCAAGGCAAGGCCCACCCCCAGAAGCCCCTGCAGCGAGTCTTGCCTTGGGGCCCAGGATCCGCTCATCAGCGGGTCCAGGCTGCAAGGCAAGGCCCGCCCCGAGAAGCCCCAGCTACTTTAAAAATAGAAGGATCTCCTTTTGAACCAATCTGTTTAGATTCACGATTAGTAAAACAATATGGAACTAATGAAATACAGTGATAGGAATTAGGAAGTGTGACACTGATGGTTCTGGGCATGTGGAGGGTGAGGGACAGAAGGGTACACATGGTCTTCCCTTCAGTTCTGCTGGAGAGATGAGCTCTGAGGGCCGGAGCTGCTCCATGCCCAGAGGAGGTGTGTGTGGTCAGTGGCTCTGTTACAGAACTTCTTGCCAAGCAGAGACCTTAACCGACCCACAGGAACCTTTTTACTCCAGAAAACAGAAACAGCCAGTTCCCAATATACATGGGAAAACCAGTGTACCCTCCTGTGCACGGTGTCCTGATGGAGTGACGGGGGAGGTGGGCGAGGGGAGCAGTGCAGAGTTGTTAGGCAGCTGGAGTGGGAGTGGAAATGCCATGAAATGTCCACAGTCCTGGCTGTGCCCACGGCCTGGGCTGCTCCTCCAGGCACTGGCTGAGGGATTAGGGCTGATTCTCTCAGGAAGGGAATATTCCATGGGTGAAAGATTTACAGGCTCAGGGTGGGCCGTGTGTTAGTTTGGGGCAAATCTCTCAGCATTCCTGCTGCCAAGCCCTCAAAGGAATGAGGCAGAGGCACCCCTCACCCCAAGACCCCTTCATGGACATTTTAGCATCTACTTGATTTTTAATCCCTTCAGGGAGACTTTCTATCCTGCAGTCCCATCCCACCCCACTGTTGCTGTTTGTCTGCCAGCTGGGTCGAGCATCAAGGGGAAAGGGGGTTAATGCTCACTGAAAGACTACTGATCCTACCGGGAAACCAAACTATTTACTGTACTGTTGTAAATATCATACCCTTTATATCCTGTATATTGGCTTCTTTTAAATAAATTGAAATGTCTTAGAAAAAAAAGGCAAGGCAGGGCGGGACCCAGAAGCCCCAGAAGCCGCCTGATATGGTAGTAACTCTATCAGTAAGCACTCTGAAAGTCAGTGATATAAATGCACCAATTAAAGGACAGATTATGAGGGTGAATCAAAAACAAAACCCACTTTACATATAAAGACACATATAGATTAAAAGTAAATGAATTAAGCTGCAGCCTGTTTTGCTCAGTGGATAGAGCATTAGCCCGTGGACTGAAGGGTCCCAGGTTCGATTCCAGGCAAGGGCATGTACCTCAGTTGCTGGCTTGATCCCCAGTCCCTATCAAAGCATGTGCAGGAGGAAACCAATCTATGTGTCTCTCCCTTTCCCTTCACTCTCTCTAAAATTCAACGGAAAAATATCCTTGGGTGAAGATTAACAAAAACAAAGTAAATGGATTAAGTAACATTAAAGAGATTATAAGAAAAATATGTTCCAAATTCTGTTAGTTGTATAATGGTTATGTTTAAATTATTAGCACCTAAGAAATTGGGTGAAGGGTATATATAATATGCTGCAGTATTTTATAGTTTTTTAGATGTATTATATTATTTCAAATTAAAATATTAAAAAATTCAAAAATTAATAAAATATTAATTGAAATGTATCTGCATTACATGAAAAATCTCCTAATTGCTTCTAGCATAATTTATTAAATTGTGCTTAAATTTACAAGGGTTCAATTAAAAAATATCTTAATTCTGCCGAAACCGGTTTGGCTCAGTGGATAGAGCGTCGGCCTGCGGACTGAGGGGTCCCAGGTTCGATTCCGGTCAAGGGCATGTACCTGGGTTGCGGGCATATCCCCAGTGGGGGATGTGCAGGAGGCAGCTGATCGGTGTTTCTCTCTCATCGATGTTTCTAACTCTCTATCTCTCTCCCTTCCTCTCTGTAAAAAATCAATAAAATATATTTTAAAAAAAATATCTTAATTCTAAATGATATAATAGAAAATATATAATAGTGCAGTTATAAGCACTTATCTGAAAATACAAATTTAAAGAAGTGAATTTAAAGAAGGGATTAGCCAAAGAAAATATATGCCCAACCCATGGACACAGACAACAATATGGTGATGGCCAGAGAGAAGTGGGGGGCAAGAGCTGGGTAGAGGGGGCAAAAGGGGGGAAATAGGGACATCCTATATAATAATAATAAGAGGCTAATATGCACATTGACTGAATGGCAGAATGACCGGTTGCTATGATGCGCACTGGCCACCAGGGGGCAGATGTTCAATGCAGGAGCTGCCCCCTGGTGGTCAGTGCACTTCCATATGGGGAGTGCCACTCAGCCAGAAGCTGGCTCATGGCTGGCCAGCGCAGTAGTGGTGCCAGGAGCCTCTCCCACCTCCACGGCAGCAATAAGAATGTCCAACTAACAGTTTAGACCTGATCCCTTGGGGGCCTAAGCCTTTAGTTGGACATCCCCAAGGGCTCCCTGGCTGCTAAAAGGATGTCTGACTGCAAGCTTAGGCCTGATCCCCTGGGGAGTGGGCCTAAGTCGACAGGTGGACATCACCAAGAGGTCCTGGACTGTGAATGGGTGCAGGCTGGGCTGAGGGACCCCCTCCCCTCTGAGTGCACAAATTTTTGAGCACCGGGCCTCTAGTATGTATATAAGTTCTTTGGTTACTCTCCTCCCACCCCAACCCCCTCCTTCTGAGATTCATCCATCAGTTCCATGCTTCTCTATCTGTGGATCTATTTTGTTCATCAGTTTATTTTGTTCATTAGATTTCCAGCAATGTTGTCATTTATAATTGAATGAGGAATAAAAGCTTTACAGACTAGAAAAAGCTAAAGGAGTTCATTATCACCAAATCAGCATTACAAAAAGTGTTAACAGCTCTTCCTTAAGAGTTATAAAGACTAAAATATTTCCTTAGCTGGTTTGGTTCAATGGCTAGAGTGTCTGCCTGCAGACCCAAGGGTCATGGGTTCAATTCCAGTCAAGGGCATGTATCTTGGTTGCAGGCTCCTCCCTGGCTGGGCCCTGGTCGGGGCTTGTGCAGGAGGCAACCGATTGATGTGTTTCTCTCACATCAATATTTCTTTCTGTCTTTCCCTCTCTCTTCCACTCTCTCTAAAAATAAATGTAAAAATATCCTCAGGTGAGGACTAGCAACAACAACAAAGAAGAATAAAATGTCATTACATAAGTATCCATCAATAATCACTTTAAATGTAAATGGCCTAAATATTCCAATAAAAAGATATTGGGTAGAGGGTCCTCCTTGGCAGGACTCTGCAGGGAATGACTGTGACACAGGGACCCAGCCACTCTGCAGCAGCATGGTGCACCTGGCCCAGCCACCACAACTCAGCACCTCAGGCTGCCCCAACCCATCACTGTGACCCATCACACCAGATCTAGTGCACTTTGCCCCACTGCTGTGGACCCCGCCCCCCTCGAAAGGCCCCACAACTGCTGTAACTCAGTGCACACAGCCCTGCCCAAGCACTTCTGGCCCCACCAATGTGACCCAGTGCATCCACCTTGCTGCTAACCTCCACAGTGGTCTGGGCCACATGACCCTACTAACAGAAGTCAGGGTAGGAAACTGAGGTGTTTGTCTGGGAGGGTACTGCTAGGACTGAGGGCCAGGTGGAAACTGAAAAATCTGTAGATCTGTGCAACTGTTAGCAGAGAACAGGATGTGAACTGGACAGTAGGCACCAGAAAGGAAGATCAGTTCTACCTAACTGGAGTGCAGGGGAAGTACCCTTTCTCCCACCGGCAGAACGACTGTTTCTGCCCTCCCTTGCAACAACCCCAGGCAAGGGGGAATAGCACTGGCCTGGAAATATGTACATATAGGTCTGGTGGTACAGGAGAGTCAAACATTAGGCCTGATTAGACGGAGCCTGGGCAGATGCCACACCTAGAAGGGGCAAAAGGCACTGAAAGTTTGGAGTGCCAAGCTGGGCTGAATTTTAACATTTTTATTTTATTTTTATTAATATTTTAAAGCCCTTCCTTCTAGTGGTGGTAGCAAAGGAGTGTAAGCAAACCAGGCAGAGCTGAGACATTGGAGGAGAACAAGGGCCCGCCCATCTGTCCTGCACGCTACAGATGCCACTCCCAACATGAGTCTGTTCAAACCATCCTAACCAAGACCAGATACCCCACAGAGCTCAGTTCTGTGGAGGCAGGGAAAATGGGACAGATCAGGGACATTCAGAGTGTTATACCCAAGGCAGACCCAGTATCTGGGCTACAACCCACAGACCCCATGGGTCTCCACCATGGTGGGATTCAGCCAGGTTGCCCAGGACCAAGCAGAGACAGTGACTCACACTGACTGCCACCAGGGAACCTCCAAGGAGGCCCAGGACCAACACACCAAGGGGCAGAATAAACAATACCATTGCAAAATCCAGTGACCTCCACAAATAAATACCAGATCCTAACTTTATTTCTCTTCCTAATTTGCTTCCATATTCTCCTTTTTGGTTCTCCCCCTTCCAATTAATTGGGTCTCTAGCCAATTGGTACTGTTTGTTTTCTAACATTTTCTCTTTCTTTTTCAGCCTTTATTGTTGATTTGTTTTGATTTGTTTTTCATGTTGTTATTTGGTTTGGCATTGTTTTGCTCTGTATGCATCTGTATAACAGCTGGCACTACATGATATGAGTTGAGCCTTAGAGTCAACAAGCCTGAAGGGAGACCCCACCCTCAAATCATGCATCAGCAATCAATACCAATTATAACAGAAGAGCTAAATTAACCTGCATGAGGGACATTCCTAGTACATCGAGCTTAGTCATTCAAAGAGGCTGCACAACTAAGTCACATAAGAGACTTTCTACATAAGGCCACCCCATGAAGACAGGAAAACAAAGCAGTTCTATCTAATAAATGGAAACAAACACAAAGAAAAAGCTAAAATGGAGAAACAAAGTAACAACCCCAAAATGAAAGAAAAGGAAGATTAACCAGAAATTGATCTAAATGAAATGGTGGCAAGCAATTAGTCAGATACAGAATTCAAAATAATAGTTATAAGGATGCTCAAACATCATAGCAAGAAATACAAGTGATATAATGAAAACTATAAGAAATTTAGGAGGAAGTACATCAGAATGAAAAAAGATATAGAAATCATGAATAAGAATGATTCAGAAATAGAGAATGACATAGCAGAAATAAAGAATACCCTGGAAGAAATAAACAGTATATTAGAAGAAGCCCTAGTCTGACCACATCACAGGGGAGATCTACCAAACATTCAGAGAACTAACACCAATCCTCCGAAAAATACTCCAAAAAATTCAAGAGTAAGGAGCACTTCTAAGCTATGTTTATGAGACCATCTTAAGTCCAAAATAAAATAATCACACTACAAAGAAAGAAAATAACAAGCTAATGTCCCTAATAAATATGGATACCAAAATGCTCAACAAAGTATTAGCAAATCACATCCAGCAATACATTGAAAAGATGATACATCATTACCAAGTTGGATTTATTTTGGGGATTCAAGATTGGTAAAATAGGAGAAACCAAGATGGCGACATAGGTAAACACCAGAGATTGCTGCCTTGCACAACCACTTCAAAAATACAACTAAAAGATGGAACGGACATCATCCAGAACCACAGGAAGGCTGGCTGAGTGGAAACTCTACAACTAGAAGGGAAGAGAAAAGCATACCGAGACTCAGAGGAGGTGCGGTGTGGAAGTAAAATACAGAGGTACAGAGGCGCATGCGGAGAGGGCTAGTGGCTGAAGACAAGGTTGTCTTTTTCAATCGGGAGGGAGTCTCAATCTCTGAGCACTAGTTCCGGGCAACTCTCTGGGGACCCAGACTCATACGGGAGAAGCGGGACTGGCTGGCATAGGTTGAAACTCGAGGGCAGCTTTCTCTCGGGGGGGTGGGGGGAGTTGCAGCGATTGCCGGGACACTGAGAAGCAGAGCCTCTGAGGGCAGGACTGAGAGCAGCCATAACTGCTTGCTCCACCCTGTTGATCCCCTGGGACCCAGCCCCGCCCAAGAGATGCAAATCAAATCAAATCAAAACGACAATGAGATACCATCTCACACCTGTCAGAATGGCTATCACCAACAAATCAACAAATGACAAGTGTTGGCAAGGATGCGGAGAGAAAGGAACTCTCGTGCACTGCTGGTAGGAATGCAGACTGGTGCAGCCACTGTGGAGAACAGTATGGAGTTTCCTTAAAAAACTAAAAATGGAACTCCCATTTAACCCAGTGATCCCACTGCTAAAGGATGTCCCAAAATTCACGCAAGAAGTAATTTTGATAGAAAACACAGATTTATGATTAAAAATTGTAAAGTTTTTATTGATTCATAAAGCATACAGTATAGGGTTATGTATGGAATAGCATATCGGGTAAATTGCTGCCACAGCTTTGCTGGCAAATACACTCTTTTGTTGAAATTTTCCATAACCGTTTTGCATAAATGTGGTTGAATTTCGATGACGCTCATTTTCATCTTGATGGCTTGGATAATTGACAAAATTGTCGCATTTGGGGTTCAGAAAATCCACAAGTGATTGTTGAGAAACAAATGCATCCACAACGTGTCATTGTTTGGTGCGGATTTTGGGCTGGAGGCATCATCGGACCATTCTTCTTCAAAAATGCGGCTGCTGAGGCAATAACAGTTAATGGTGCTCGCTATTGTGACATGATAATCCAGTTTTTTTGCCTAAATTGGAGGCCATTTACCCGATATTCTATTCCATACGTAACCCTATACTGTATATTTAATTAATCAATAAAAAATTTACAATTTTTTAATAATAAATCTGTGTTTTCTATCAAAATTACGTCTTGCGTGAATTTTGGGACACCCTTTAGCAGTGGGATCACTGGGTCAAATGGGAGTTCCATTTTTAGTTTTTTAAGGAAACTCCATACTGTTCTCCACAGTGGCTGCACCAGTCTGCATTCCTACCAGCAGTGCACGAGAGTTCCTTTCTCTCTGCATCCTTGCCAACACTTGTCATTTGTTGATTTGTTGATGATAGCCATTCTGACAGGTGTGAGATGGTACCTCATTGTCGTTTTGATTTGCATCCCTTAGATAATTAGTGACTTTGAGCATGTTTTCATATGTCTCTTGGCCTTCCTTCTGTCTTCTTTTGAAAAGTATCTATTTAGGTCTGCTGCCCATTTTTTGATTGGGCTGTTTATCTTCCTTTTGTTAAGTTGTATGAGTTCCCTGTAAATGTTGGAGATGAAACCCTTATCACTGATAACATTGGCAAATATGTTCTCCCATGCAGTGGGCTTTCTTATTGTTTTGTTGATGGTTTCCTTGCCTGTGCAAAAGCTTTTGATTTTGATGTAGTGCCATTTGTTTATTTTCTCTTTAGTTTACATTGCCCTAGGACAGTGGTTCTCAACCTGTGGGTCGCGACACCCCTGGGGGTCGAATGACCCTTTCACAGGGATCACGTAAGACCATCCTGCCTATCAGATATTTACATTACGATTCATAACAGAAGCAATATTACAGTTATGAAGTAGCAATGAAAATAATTTTATGGTTGGGTCACAACATTTGAAACTGTATTTAAAGGGCCAGAAGCAGGTTGAGAACCACTGCCTTAAGAGCAGCATCAGTGAAGAAATTGCTTCAGCATATGTCTTAGATTTTGCTGCCTGTGGATTCCTCTGGTATTTTTATGGTTTCCCGTCTTATTTTTAAATCCTTTGATTTCATAGAAGTTATGAGTACTTCTGTATAGAAGGGTGGAAAATGAGGAATTATGAGATTAAATGACTAAGACAAAGTCATTTAGTAGATTGGTAGAATACAGGCTATCCTAGTCTACCTAATAAAAGGGAAATATGCAAATTAACCATCACTCTGTCACAAAGATGGCAGTGCCCATAGCCACAAGACGGTGGCACCCAGTCCTCTCAGCCCCGCTGGAGTCCCCCAGTCCTGGGGAGGGTGGCCACTGAGAGTGGGCAGCGTGAGCAGCCTGGTAGAGTGCTTGCTTCGTAGCTGCGGCAACAAGGCAAGCATTCCACTCCCGGCCGCAGATGGGCCTCTGGCCAGGCTGGAGCACAGAACGCTTGCATAAGAAGAGAAGGAACTGGCGATCTGAGCAGAGTTCAGTGGACCCCAACTCTTAGGCAAGGTCAAGTCTGGTGGCCAGAGGGTGGAGGGGGTGGAGAATAATGTGACAGGAGGGGCTGGTGATGGAGGCACAGGGGTGAAAGCTGGCCAAGGAATAGGAAGGAAGCCCTTTATCAGAGTTCCTGAGAACAGGGAGATAGGTTGTTTGCATTTCCCAGGCACGGATGGGCCTCTGGGCCAAGGAGAGCCTCTGGGCAGCAGGCCCGGAGCAGCCAGGCCTGGCAGAGAGCTACTGGCTCACAGTTGAGTGAGAACATAGAGATCATTTTTTTCAACTGCCTCACTTTTGACAGGTAACTGAGGCCCACAGAGTGTAAGCGAAATGGCCAGGGTACCCAGCAAATTCATAGAAATGATGGAACCAGAATCCCGGTGTCCTCACTCCCAGTCCAGAGCTCTTTCTTTCAGAGCAGTGCTTCTCAAATTTTAGTGTGCATTTAAGTCAATGTAGGTGGTTATTAGAATGCAAATTCCGAAGCTCTAACCAAAGATTCTGAATCAGTAATTTGAGTTGGGTTCCAAGAATTTAGCTACTCCTACAGGTGATTCCAAGACATGTGAACTATGAGAAACAGGCCTCAGAGGTAATTTGGTTGTTTAGCTTACTATACCAAGAAGGAAGCACCTCTTCAACATTCCTGTCAGGGAATTTACCACCTCTCTGCCACGGTTCACTCTGCAATAAGTGTTACTGAGTTATGGATAGGTCCCATGACTTTCAATATGTTTCTCCTTATACATGGTGCTCCGAAGCCATGATCCCAAAGTATGGAAGTCCATTCTTTTTCTGCCTTAAAATGCTAGTAACATATTTATTTATAATTACATATTTTGTACCTAGAGTAACCACTCATAAATGGCAGAGACATCAAGTCTTTCTATATACGTGTGATGCTCTATGAGGTTTCAGATCATCACAGAAATTAAACAGTTTGTGAATTGTATCCCTAAACTGGACTACTCAATGATATTCAAATGAAATGGGAAAACACCTTTTTGTAAGCAAAGAGGCACAGTAGAGCCCTTTGCTTATTTGTTATTGATCACTGCCATGAAGCATCAGAAGCTGCTGGAGCTGGAATTACTGTATAAAAGCCCAAAGCCTTTCAAATGTATTTTTTTCTTTCCACATGTGCTAAGGTTTTCAGGAGCAGAAGTCAGCTATGACCAACTACCAAAGAAAAATCCACCTAAGCATGCAGTTGTTCTAAATTTAGTCACTGTGGTGAAATGTCAATATCGAATTATGAGAATAGCTTCTGAAAGTAGAATGACTACTTCAGCTTTTCTCCTGAAATAAAAGATTTATAAATTCCTTGAAAAAACTTATGGAATCTTAAACTACATAGAGAAAGTAGTGTAAAGTTGTTATTAGAAACATCTCTGGAGAGAAGGAAGATGGCTGCCGACCAGAAGGCAGACTGCAAGATAGTGCGTGAGTGAGAGAGCGAAAGGAGACTGTGTGGTCACATGGGGAGTGTTTGTTTGTGAGTTGAGGGACAGCTATACTCCAGGAGACTATGGAGGGTTGCCAGACAAGGTTCCCCTGACCCGGAACTGCTACTGGGATCCCTCCCAAGTGACAGGCTCTGACTCGGAGACTGTGCCATCTTGAAGGGGAGAGTGGACGTTTTTGGAAGCCTGAAAATCCCGAGAATCTACAGCAACTGCACCCAGCGAACAGCTGTGAACCCAGGAACACCAGTCCCCAAGCAGGGCAAGCATAAGGATTTAGAGGAGCTCTGCACCCCCTCACAGAAAGGTCATATTTCGCCTGGGATAAGGAGTGAGAGAACTACGTAACCAGCCACCCGGAGAAGAGAGATCATGGGGAGAAAATGAAATGGCCCTCAAATAAAAGAAAAGCAGGCATCACCAGAAAAGGAAGTAAATGAAATGGAGGCAACCAACCTGTCAGAGAAAGAATTCAGAGAAATGGTCATAAAGTGGATGATAAAAATAGAATAAAAATTCAACAATATGTGTAAGAACCAAGAAGAAATGAAGAAACAAGAAGAAATGAAAAATGACATCGCTGCCATAAAAAACTCAAAAGAAAACATCAACAGTGGACTAGAAGAAGCAGGGGACCGCATCACTAAGCTAGAAGACAAGGTAGGAAAAAATACCCAAGCAGAGCAGCTTCAACAATAAAAAAAGAATTAAAAAGCAGGAAGAGAGCCTAAGAGAATTTTGGGACAACACAGAACGAAACAACATCCACTCAATAGGGGTGCCAGAAGGACAGGAAACTGAGCAAGGAATAGAAAACCTGTTTGAAGAAATAATGACAAAAAACTTCCCTGATAACGGCAAAAAAAAACTCACACAAATCCAAGAAGCTCACAGAGTCCCAAACAAAATAAACCCCAAATGACCAATGCCAAAACACATTATAATTAAATTGGCAAACACCAACAACAAAGTAAGAATATTAAAAGCAGCCAGAGAGATACAGAAAGTTACTTACAAAGGATCCCCGATCAGACTAGCGACTGATTTCTAAACAGATACACATCAGGGATGAAGGGAATGGAATGAAATATACAAAGTCATGCAAAGGAAGGATCTGAAGCCAAGAATACTGTACCCAGCAAGGCTATCAATCAAAATTTAAGGGTGAAATCAGGAGCTTCAAAGACAAAAAAGGACTAAGGGAGTTTATTACCACCAAACCAGCAATGCAAGAAATGCGAAAGGGTCTACTGTAAAAAGAAGAAATAGAAAAGGAAGAAGGAACACAGGGGTAAAGAATAAAAATTGTGACAAACAAGTACCTATCAATAATAACTTTAAATGTAAATGCTTTAAATGCCCCAATCAAAAGATATAGGGTAACTGAGTGGATAAGAAAACTTGACCCATATATCTGCTGTCTACAGGAAACCCACCTCAGAAAAAATGGTGCACAAAAACTGATGGTGAAGGGATGGAAAAAGGTTTTACAGGCAAATGGAAATGAAAAAAAAGCTGGGATAGCAATACTTATATCTGACAAATTAGATCACAAAGTGAAGGACATAAGAAGAGATAAGGAAGGCAACTTCCTAATATTAAAGGGAACAATCCAACAAGAAGAAATAACTCTGGTAAACATATATGCACCCAATAGAGGAGCACCCAAATACATAAAAAACTTCTGGAGGCCTTAACCAGTCTGGCTCTGTGGATAGAGTGTCGGACTGTGGACTGAAAGGCCCCAGTTTTGATTCCAGTGAAGGGCATGTACCTTGGTTGAGGGCACATCCCCAGTAGGAGGGGTGCAGGAAGCAGCTGATCGATGTTCCTCTCTCCTCGATGTTTCTAACTTTATATCCCGCTTCCATCCACTCTGTGAAAAAATCAATAAACTATATATTTTAAAAAACTTCTGGAGGATATCAAGGGAGAGATCGACAGCAATACAATCATAGTGGGGGACTTTAATACCCCACTATCACCATTGGACAAATCCTCTAAACAAAAATTCAGTAAAGAAACATCAATCCTAAATGACTCAGTAAATCAGATGGAATTAATTGACATCTTCAGAATATATCACCCCAAAGCCACAGAAAATAAATTCTTCTCAAGTGTACATGGGTCATTTTCAAATATAGACCATATATTGGGTCACAGGCAAAGTCTCTTCAAATTCAAGAAGATAGAAATCATATCAAGCATCTTCTCAGATCACAATGGCATAAAACTGGAAATCAACTACAATAAAAACAATCCAAAAACATCAAACACATGGAGACTAAATAGCATGCTATTAAACAATGACTGGGTTACCAGAGAGATCAAAGAAGAAATAAAAAACATCATGGCAACAAACAACAATGAAAACACAACAATCCAAAATATATGGGACACAGCGAAAACAGTCTTGAGAGAGAAGTTCATAGCTCTACAAGTTTAATGCAAAAAAAACCAAGAAACAATGGTAATAAATTCCTAACCCTACAACTCAAAGAGTTAGAAAAAGAGCAACAAGAAAAGCCCAGTGTAAGCAGAAGGAAGGAAATAATAAAGATTAGACTGGAGATAAACAACATATAGACCGAAAAAAAAAAAAAACATACAAAAGATCAACAAAACCAAGCGCTGTTTCTTTGAAATGATAAACAAGAGTGATGAACCTCTAGCCAGTCTCACCAAGAAGCAAAGAGAGAGGACCCAAATAAACCAAATCAGAAATGAAAGGGGAGAAATAACAACAGACCCCACAGAAATACAAAGGATTGTTAAAAAAAATACTATGAACAACTCTATTCCAACAAACTGGACAAGCTGGAGGAAATGGACATATTCCTAGAAAAATACAACATTCCAAAACTCAATCAGGAAGATTCTAAAAATGTCAATAGGCCAATAAATATGGAAGAAAATGAAGCAGTCATCAAAAAGCTTCCAGCAAACAAAAGTCCAGGGCCAGATGGCTTCACAGGGGAGTTTTACCAAACATTCAAGAATGAACTAAAACCTATCCTCCTCAGGCTACTACAAAAAATTCAAGAGGAAGGAACACTTCCAAGCTCATTCTATGAAGCCGGCATCATCCTAATACCAAAACCAGATAAAGACAACACAGTGAAAAATAATTACAGGCCAATATCCCCCATGAACATAGATGACAAAATCCTCAACAAAATCCTAGCAAATCAGATCCAGCAGTACATCAGAAAGATCATATACCATGACCAACTAGGATTTATCCCAGGGAAGCAAGGATGGTACAATATCCGCAAATCAATAAACGTGATGTATCACATAAACAAATTGAGAGATAAAAACCACATAGTCATATAAATTGATGCAGAAAAAGCATTTGACAAAATCCAATACCCATTTTTGATAAAAACTCTCAGCAACGTGGAAATAGAAGGATCATACCTCAACATAATGAAAGCCATATATGACAAACCCACAGCCAACATAATACTCAATGGGCAAAAACTAAAACCATTTACCCTAAGAACAGGAACAAGACAGGGATGCCCTCTCTCACCACTCCTGTTCAACATAGTACTGGAAATACTAGCCATTGTGATCAGACAAGAAGAAGAAATAAAAGACATCAAAATTGGAAAAGAAGTAAAACTGTCCTTATTCATAGATGACATGCTATTGTACATAAAAAACCCTAAAGATTCCATCAAAAAACTATTAGACTTAATAAATTAATGTGGCAATGTAGCAGGATACAAAATTAATGCCAAGAAATCTATGGCCTTTTCATACATCAACAATGAACTCTCTCAGAAAGAGAAAACAAGAAACAATCCCATTTACCCCAGCAACAACAAAAAATATGATGTTTATGAATAAACTTAACCAAGGATGTAAAAGAGCTGTATTCAGAAAACTACAGGACATTGAAAAAAGGAACTGTAGTCATAAAAAAGTGGAAAAATATACTGTGTTCATGGATTGGGATAATTAACATCATTGATACTACCCAAAGCAAAGTATCAAGTCAATGCAACCCCTATTAAAATACCAACAGCATACTTCAAAAACCGAGAACAAACTCTACAAAAATTCATCTGGAATAAAAAAAGAACCCAAATAGCTGCAACAATCTTGAGAAAGAAAAACAATGTTGGAGTGATCACAAGACCAGATATCAAGCTATACTACAAAGCCACTGTTCTCAAAACTGCCTGGTACTGGCACAAGAACACACATATAGACCAGTGGAACAGAACAGAGAACCCAGAAGTTGACATAAGCCAGTATTCTCAATTAATATTTGATAAAGGAGGCAAGAGCATACAATGAAGTCAAGACAGTCTCTTCAATAAATGGTGTTGGGAAAAATTGAACAGATACCTGCAAAAAACTGAAACTACACCACCAACATACACCATACACAAAAATAAACACAAAATAGATAAAGGACTTAAATGTAAGATGGGAAACCATAAAAATCTTAGAAGAAGCCATAGGCACCATAATAGCAGACATTTGTCATAGCAATATCTTTACCTATACAGCTCCTAGGGCAATGGAAACTAAAGAGAAAATAAAAAAATGGGACTCATCAAAATAAAAAGCTTCTGCACAGCAAAAGAAACCATCAATAAAAAAAAAACAAAAACAAACAAACAAAAAAAACCAAGAAAACCCACTGCATGGGATTACACATTTGCCAATATTATCTCTGATAAGGGTTTAATCTCCAAAATTTATAGGGAAATCATACAACTTAACAAAAGCAAGATAAATAATCCAGTCAAAAAATGGGCAAAGGACCTAAATACACACTTTTCGAAAGAGGGCATACAGAAAGCCAAAAGGCATATGAAAACATGCTCAAAGTCACTAATCATTCAGGAGATGCAAATCAAAAGAACAATGAGGTACCATCTCACACCTTACAGAATGGCTATCATCAATAAATCAGTAAACAACAAGTGCTGGAGAGGATGCAGAGAAAAAGGAACACTTGTGCACTGCTGGTGTGAATGCAGACTGGTGCAGCCACTATGGAAGACAGTATGGAGTTTCCTCAAAAAGTTAAAAATGGAACTCCCATTTGACCCAGTGATCCCACTTCTAGGAATATATTCCAAGAAAACAGAAACACCAATCAGAAAAGATATATGCACCCCTATGTTCATAGCAGCACAATTCACCATAGCTAAGATTTGGAAATAGCCTAAGTGCCCATCAGGAGATGAGTAGATTAAAAAACAGTGGTACATATACACAATTTAATACTATGCTGCTATAAAAAGGAAGGAAATCCTAACATTTGCAACAGCATGAATGGAGCTGGAGAGTATTATGCTAAGCGAAATAGGCCAGTCAGAGAAAGATAAATATCACGTGATCTCACTCATTTGTGGAATATAAAGAACATTATAAACTGATGAACAAAAACAGATCCAGATACATAGAGTCATTGATCAGAATGTCAAACCTCAGAGGGAAGATAGGGGAGGATGGGGGTAAGGGGAACAGATCAACCAAAGGACTTGTATGCATGCATATAAGCCTAACCAATGGACACAGACAACAGGGTGGTGAGGGCATGAGTGAGGAGGGATAATCAGGGAATAAAGACACATATGTAATACCTTAGTTAATAAAGAAATTTAAAGAAAGAAAGAATATATGCAGCCCTATGTTCACAGTAGCACAATTTACTAGTATAATAGCCAAGATTTGGGAACAGCCTAAGTGCTTATCAGTTGATGAGTGGAATAAAAAACTGTGGTACATGTACATAATGGAATACTACACCGCTGTAAAAGAGAAAGATCTCTTTCCATTTGCAACAGCATGGATGGACCTGCAGAGCATTATGCTAAGTGAAATAAGCCAGTCAGAGAAAGATAAGTATCACATGATCTCACTCTTATGTGGGATATAATGATCAACATAAACTGATGAACAAAAATAGAGCCAGAGACAAGGTAGCACTGAACATATCTTCCAACCTCAGAGTGAAGGCAGTGGAGGCGGGGGGTGGGGGGGTTAGGGATCAACCAAAGGACTTGTATGCATGCATATTAGCATAACCAATTGACACACAGACACTGAGGTTGTGGGGGCTTGCCCTTGGTGGTGGGAGTGGCCAGGGGGGTGTCAATTGGGGAAAAAGGAAACATATGTAATACTTTAAACAAGAAGAAAAAAGGGAAAAAAGACAAGATGGGAGTGAGAAATTGAAAGGAGTATAATAAATATATAGGAACTGTGATGGTGAAAGACTTAGAAGCCCTCTGTGGAGCCCTTACTCCATGCCTTGAAGAGGGAATGATTTGAGTAAAAAGGCAATATACCTAGGAAAACAGTGATGAACCAAGAGAGAGCCTAGGGTCACTATGGCCAACAGAGTGGTTATCTGTATTCTTCTCCATCATACTTCTTGGTAGCTTTCAATTTTCATCCTATAGCCCAAAGGCCATTAACAATATGTTCTCCTCTACCTCTTGGTAAGCTTCCTGAAAACCATCATCCTTAACATTCCACTTACCTCACTGTATTCCTGGAAAGTTGCTCAAAATATGAGCTTTCATGTAATTAATCCACTTTTAGATAGAAAAAAGAACACAGTGCAAACCAATACAATTCATAACACCTTCTTACCTTTTTCTGCTCGGCTCAAAACAGTGACTGTAAAAAGAGAGAAAAAGAAAAAATTTTTTAATATTTAAAAACATTATTTTCCTAAGCCATTTCTCCATAGCATTATTTTTAAGAAAGACTGTCAATGGTACTTTAGGAAATCATCAGCCTGCTGAGACAAGGGAAGGTAAGAATTACATTTCATTCTTTGCTATCTTCCTTTATCTTAAACTTCGAGTACTTAAGAATTTCTACTCATTCAACAAATACAGGTATAATCTTGTTAAAAATAAAACAGCAAATGGAAATGCCAAAAAAATTAAAAACGTAAAAACTTCTCAGTTAGGAAATCATTATTCATTTTCAAAAAGTATTCACTGTAGAACATCTTCAAATACCAAGCATTTCTTGTATACTTAGAGGTAACATCGTGTGGGGATTTCATGCCAGCTCGGAAGTAGAAATATCTGGGTGAGAATCTCCATTACAATACTTTGTGGCCCTGTGCAAATTCTTTAACTTCTCTAACAGTACCTACCTCACAAGGTTACATGAGATTTAAATAAGTTAACACATGAAAATGCTATTCAGCATTATATCTGGCAAAAGGTAAGTGCTTAATGAATATTAATTATTATTATATATGAACTAAGATATTATAGAATATCAAAACTGAAAAGGAACTTAGCAATTATCTGATGTTTCTGTGTCATTTCAAAGATGGAGAAAATGGACTAGAGTAGTATGAAATGATTTCCTCAAGATTATAGTTCAAGTTAGCAGTAGAGTAAGGAATAGATTGCAACCTCAAGGGCTTTTCCATGTGCTTTATCAAACTTTCTCAATAATTTCTTTCTGTCCAATTGTGATATATACATATATTTTGTTCATAATGTCATTTGATGATGTGAGGCCTATGTGTCTTTATTCACCAACCGCATCTGTATATACGTATACTAGATCCTAAGGTAAGATTAAATTAAAAGGCAAAACCAGGTGAAGACACTACAAAGAAAGAGAATTGCAGGCCAATATCCCTGATGAATATAGATGCTAAAATCCTCAACAAAATTCTAGCAAATCAGATCCAGCATTACATTAGAAAGATCATACATCATCACCTAATGGGATTTATTCCAGGGATGCAAGGCTGGTACAATATCCACAAATCGATAAAGATGATACATCACATAAACAAATTGAGAGACAAAAATCAATTAATCATATCAATTCATGCATAAAAGGCATTTGACAAAATCTAACACCCTTTCCTGATTAAAAAAAACTCTCAGCAAAGTGGGAATAGAGGGATCATACCTCAACATAATAAAATCCTCATATGACAAACCTACAGGCAACATCATACTCAATGGGGAAAATCTAAAACCATTTCCCCTAAGAACAGTAACAAGACAGGGATGCCCACTTTCACCACTCCTGTTTGACATAGTACTCGAAGTGCTAGTCATAGCAATCAGACAAGAAAAAGAAATAGAAGGCATCCAAATTGGAAAGGAAGTAAAATTGTTATTATTCACAGATGACGTGATATTGTACATAGAAAACGATAAAGACCGCATTAAAAAAACTACCAGAACTAATAAATGAATTCAGCAATGTAGCAAGATACAAAATTAACACCCAGAATGTTGTCACTCTAGTCCCACTTCAGGAGTCCATTTATGCCGGGGTTCATGTCCCAGCATCAAGAAGGGTTCAGGAATCTGGAAAAGGGGCTGTGCGTAGATGACATAGAAATCCAGAGACTAATAAAGAATCCGGAGATGAGATATAATTTTGAAAGGCATTGGGGGTCAAGGACCTTCAGCTAAAGGAACTGAAGAGTGTCCCTTCTTGTCTAGGACCCTTGCTTTTATTAACACAATTTCTCCTAAGGCAAGGTGGAGATAATACACTTCAATGGGTAAGGTTTCAAAGGGTACAGAGTCCATTGTCAGAATGGGGGAATAGCCTACGGCTGTTCAGGTGTTTGGCCAGTAGGAGGCAATAACATGTAGATTAAGATGCCCTTTCACTGTCTGGCAGCCACAATCAGTTTCCTATGCAGGTTTGGGGAAATGCCTTTAGCCATTCCCAACAGGTGACTACATGTGTGACTCAACCCTGTTGAGTCCCCAAGTTTCATCAACCTTTTGATGGAACTCTTAAAATTATGACATGCTGGAATTGGTCTACAGCACCAGAAATCTATGGCTTTTTTATACGCCAATAATGAACTCACAGAAAGAGAAACTAAAACACAATCCCATTTACCATTAAAAAAAATAATAATAAGATACCTATGAATAAATTTAACCAAGGAGGTAAAGAAACTGTACTCAGAAAATTACAGGATGCTGAAAAAAGAGATAGAGGAAGATATAAACAAATGGAAGAATATACCGTGTTCATGGATTGGTAGAATCAAGATCATTAAAATGTCCATACTATCAAAACCAATCTATAGATTCAATGCAATCCCCATTAAACTACCAATGGCATACTTCAAAGACCTAGAAAAAACTCTCCAAAAATTCATCTGGAATAAAAAAAAAAAGACCCTGGTCCGTGCCATCTTGAGTGGCTGTTTTCAGAAGCATATACATCCTGAGACCCTGCAACCACGGCACCCAGGAATCGGCTACTGACCCAGAAACACTGGATTTAAAGCAGCTTGAATACATGGACTCAGAGGAGCCCTGCTCCTCCTCAAGGAAAGGTCAGATTCCGCCTTGATAAGGGTGCGGTTTGCAATTCAGGTTGGAGAGAGGAACGTGCATGGGGAAATCTGCACCCCACAAGGTTCACGGCCTGTGGGGCCAGTGTGATCCGTGAGTGTGGAAGGGGTCTCACAGGACTGCTGCCAGAAGGGAACTCTAAAAATAAGCCCATAGCTGGACTGGGTGCAAAAAGGCAGCCTCGGATTTTACCAGTGTACCCACTGCTTAGTGCCAGGGGAGAGAGGATGTGCGGAAGAGACTGCGCACAGAGCTGGACGGTGGAGGGTTGCGAGAGCTCGTGCACCTCCTCAGGCCCTTCTTTTTCTCTCTCTCCCCTTTAAATCTTTGCATTTGATTATTAAACCCAATACATAGGATCGCCCAATTGGGGTCACTCGCAGAGACTGCAGGGAAAAGTTGTTTTTGTGGAACCTGGGAATCAGAGCTGGGAGTAACAATCAAAGAAACAACTCTGTGGCAGTCGACTCTCCCAAACTACTGGCTAGAGAGGACTTATAGCCTCGGAGGTCAATCCAGAAACACTACCACCCAGGGGCTGAACCAAAAACTGACACTTCTGTAAACACACATAAAGGCAGTCTGGGAACAAAATACAGCCTACTTTAAAATCAGAACTGTGGTTTACAACACGGAGGAACAGTGTATCGCAGGGAATTTCAACACTCTCCTGAATACCTGACAGGACTAAGGCATGTCAAACAGAAGAGTAGAGGAACTGAAGGACTTCACTACTGCACATTTTTATTTTTTTATCTTATTTTTTTCAACTTTTACGTAAGAAACTAAATTTTTTAACACCTGATTTTACCTTTTTAATTACTACATTTTTATTTTTAACCAGTATTATTACTACTACCATTTTACCTTTTTTAAAGTGTCATTATATTTTCTCTTTATCTTATTTTGGGATTAGTGTTCTAAATTCTATTTTCATCTTTCCTTTAGCATCATTTTACTCTACCTCAACTTTACCTTTATGCCAAAACTATCCTCCTCACTTTTCCCCTTTTGTTGTCCTGTTTCTCTTACCCTATTCCTGCTTTACATTTTCCCTTTTCCTTCTGTTTACCCCCTGTTAAAATTTCACCCTACTTATATATTTCTAATTTCCAATCCCCTGCTCTAAATCCATATACACCTCTCTCTTCTCTTTCTTCACTATCCAATTTTTTTTCACTCTCTGTCATTTGGTTGTTGTTTACTTGATTGTTCAGTATATTGGGTTTTTTATAATGCTTGTTTGTGAGATTGTTTTGCTTTTTCTTTCTATTTTTCTGTTTGTTTATTTTTGGTATTTTTTTTCTTTTCCGGATATATATATATTTTTTTTTTGCTCCTGTTTTCCCTCGCCTCGCTTGATATCAATTGTTGTTTGTAGTTTGCATTCTGTTGCTGGAATTTGTTGGGATTAGTGGCTGTTCTATTGGAGTTTTCTCCCCATATAAATAGTTTCTTCCCCTCTTCTATTTCATTCTCTTTCTTTTCTCTCATACTTTTTTTTCCTTTTCCAAATTTAATTTTTGCACTCCTTTTTTTCTTTTTCTCTTCTTTCTTCCTTATCCCCTAATTCTCTCTGATCTGGTGGTCACCTTTATTTGGGGTTATTAGTATCATGAATACATTTGTGTTCAGTGCCTTCTGCTTTGTGCCTTGTTGTGTTGTACTTTGTGCCTTTAAATCAACACAGCAGAGAGGGAAATACATAACCAAACACCTGGAAAAGAGAGATCATGGGGAAACAAAGAAACAGCCCACATATGAAAGAAAAACAGCCATCACCAGAAAAGGAAGTAAACTAAATGGAGGCAGGCAACCTGTCAGAAAAAGAATTCAGAGAAATGGTTATAAGATGGATGAAAAGAATGGAAGACAAATTCAACAATATGTGTAAGAACCAAGAGGAAATGAAAAATGGCATCACTGCTATAAAGAACTCAATAGAAAGCATCAACAGTGGACTAGAAGAAACAGAGGACTGCATCAGTGAGCTAGAAGACAGGGTAGGAAAAAATACCCAAGCAGAACAGCTTCTAGGGAAAAAAAATTAAAAAGCACAAGGATAGCCGAAGAGAACTTTGGGACAACACAAAATGAAACAACATCCGCATAATAGGGATGCCAGAAGGAGAGGAAACTGAGCAAGGAATAGAAAACCTGTTTGAAAAAATGACAGAAAATTTCCCTGATATAGGGAAGAAAAAACTCACACAAATCCAAGAAGTTCACAGAGTCCCAAACAAAATGAACACCAAAAGACCAATGCCAAGGCACATTATAATTTAATTGGCAAACACTAATGACAAAGAAAGAATCTTAAAAGTGGCCAGAGAGAGAAAAAAATTACCTACAAAGGATCCCCCATCAGGCTAGCGACTGATTTCTCAACAGAAACACATCAGGGAAGAAGGGAATGGAATGAAATATACAAAGTCATGCAAAGGAAGGGTCTAAATCCAAGAATACTGTACCCAGCAAGGCTATCAATCAAAATTGAGGGTGAAATCAGGAGCCTCACCAACAAAAAAGGACTATGGGAATTTATTACCACCAAACCAGCAATGCAAGAAATGCTAAAAGGTCTGCTGTAAAAAGAAAAAATAAGAAACGAAGAAGGGAACACAGGGGTAAAGAATAAAAATGGCGACAAACAAATATCTATCAATAATAATTTTAAATGTAAATGGATTAAATGCCCCAATCAAAAGACATAGGGTAACTGAGTGGATAAGAAAACATGACCCAAATATCTGCTGTCTACAGGAAACCCACCTCAGAAAAAAAAGGTGCACAAAGACTGATGGTGAAGGGATGGAAAAAGGTTTTACAGGCAAATGGAAATGGAAAAAAAGCTGGGGTAGCAATACTTATATCTGACAAATTAGATCTCAAAGTAAAGGACATAAAAAGAGATAAGGAAGGCCACTTCCTAATATTAAAGGGAGCAATCCAACAAGAAGAAATAACTCTGGTAAACATATATGCACCCAATATAGGAGCAACCAAATACATAAGAAAACTTCTGGAGGGGATCAAGGGAGAGATTGACAGTAATACAATCATACTAGGGGACTTTAATACCCCACTATCACCATTGGACAAATCCTCTAAACAAAAAATCAGCAAAGAAACATCAATCCTAAATGACTCAGTAGATCAGATGGAATTAATTGACATCTTCAGAACATTTCACCCCAAAGCCAGAGAATATACATTCTTCTCAAGTGCACATGGGTCATTTTCAAAGATAGACCATATATTGGGTCACAGGCAAAGTCACTTCAAATTCAAGAAGATAGAAATCATATCAAGCATCTTCTCAGATCACAATGGCATAAAACTGGAAATCAACTACAATAAAAACAATCCAAAAAAATCAAACACATGGAGACTAAATAGCATGCTATTAAACAATGACTGGGTTACCAGAGAGATCAAAGAAGAAATAAAAAACATCATGGCAACAAAAAACAATGAAAACACAACAATCCAACACCTATGGGATACAGCGAAAGCAGTCTTGAAAGGGCCCAACAAGAAGGCCCTCTGCATGGGAGAACATATTTGCCAATAATATCACTGATAAGAGTTTAATCTCCAACATTTACAGGGAACTCATGCAACTTAACATTAGGAAGATAAACAATCCAATCAAATAATGGGCAATGGACCTAGATAGACACTTTTCGAAAGAGGACATACAGAAGGCAGAAAGACATATGAAAACATGCTCAAAGTCACTAATTATACGAGAGACGCAAATCAAAACGACAATGCGGTATCATCTCACACCCGCCAGAATGGCTATCATCAACAAACAAGTGTTGGAGAGGATGTGGAGAAAAAGGAACCCTTCTGCACTGCTGGTGGGAATGCAGACTGGTGCAGCCACTGTGGAGAACAGTATGGAGTTTCCTCAAAAAAACTAAAAATGGAACTCCCATTTGACCCAGTGATCCCACTTTTAGGAATATACCCCAAGAAGCCAGAAACACCAATCAGAAAGGATATATGCACCCCTATGTTCATAGCAGCTCAATTCACCATAGCTAGGATTTGGAAACAGCCAAAGTGCCCATCAGCAGATGAGTGGATTAAGAAACTGTGGTACATCTACACAATGGAATACTATGCTGCAGTAAAAAAGAAGGAACTCTTGCCATTTGCAACAACACGGATGGAACTGGAGAGCATTATGCTAAGTGAAATAAGCCAGTCAGAGAAAGATAAATACCACATGATCTCAGTCATTTGTGGAATATAGAGAACAACATAGACTGATGAACTGGGACAGATCCAAAGACAGAGAAACAGCGATCAGACTATCAATCCCCAGAGGGAAAGTAGGGGAGGGTGGGGGTAAGGGGAAGAGATCAACTAAAGGACTTGTATGCATGCATATAAGCCAAACCAATGGACACGGACAACAGGGGGATGAGAGCATGAGTGGGAGGGGGGAAGTTGGGGGTTAATGGAGGGATGAGGACACATTTGTAATACCTTAACCAATAAAGAAATTAAAGATTTTTTTAAAAAAAGAATTTATACAACTCAACACCAGGAATGCCGGGAGCCGGTCCATCCTTGCTGTTTCAAGGGACCTGGCATATATGGCATACTGTTCTTAATATGTTTGCTCACCTTCTTGGCACTATGTGTTTTAACCAAGGTCTCTGAGAAAGGTTGTTTCCCCAGGTAGGGATTTTCCCCTGAAGTTAGGGAGGGAATAAAACCTCTTAACTAAGTGCCAGGCGGGTAATTAATCACTTTAACTATGAACAATCATGCTTAAGCTACATAATCTTTACTCCCTGGAATGGAGATAAGAAACACCCTAACCTTTGTAATAGAGATTGATAGGATTGAATCAACTGGTATAAATACAGATGTAATAAGACAGCAAGAGTCAGAACTTAGAACACAGAACTTAGAACACAGAACAAGAGAGACAGAACCTAGGCACAGAACCTACATAGAACGTTCTCTAGAGACAGAAGAACTTCGCTGGAGAGAACATGGCAAAAGATCCTGGACAGAAACTGGCCTCAGAACCTAGAGACAGAACCTAGCGAGAGAACATGGCAAAAGATCCTGGACTGAACCTGACTACAGAAATTGGCAAGAGAACCTGACTAGAACCTGATGACTGAACCTGGCTGGAGAACCTGGAGAACCTAGCAAGACAACTGGCTACCGAACCTGGCAGGAGATCCAAAGCAGAACTTCGCTGGAGATCCAGACCAGAACTTGGCTGGAGATCCTGGCTGGAGATCCTGCCTAGGCTGCTGATCAACTGAACACTGTCTCCGTGTCCTTCCTTCTTCGCCGACTCCGTCTACACCTTTGGGGACCCCTGGACCTGCTGGGGTTGGACCCCGGCACAGGAAGATAAACAATCCCATAAGAAATGGGCAAAAGACCTGAATATACACTTCTCCAAAGAGGACATTCAGATGGCCAATAGATATAGGAAAAGATGCTCAAGGTCACTCACCATCAGAGAGATGCAAATAAAAACTACAGTGAGGTACCACCTCACATTGGTTAGAATGCCAACTACCAATAAGTTAACAAACAAGTGCTGGTGAGGATGTGGAGAAAACAGAACCCTAGTGCACTGTTGGTGAGAATGCAGACTGGTGCAGCCATTGTGGAAAACAGTATGGAGTTTCCTCAAAAAATTAAAATTGGAACTGCCTTTTGACCTTGTAATCCCACTTCTGGGAATGTATCCTAAGAATCCCAAAACACCCATTAGAAGGAATATATGCACCCCTATATTCATAGCATTGTTATTTACAATTGCCAAGATCTGGAAACAGCCCAAATGCCTATCATTTTTTTTTTTATTTTAACATACTCCACTGATTATTTAACATTCACTTTATGTACTCATTATAAAGGACTCTCAGTTCAAAAGTAAAAATTAAGTGTGTGGGGGTTTTTTTTAATAAGAAAATACAAATACAGGTTTCTAATTTATATTATGTTTGGGTAGATTTGATTTAGACAAATCTTAAGGTGACAGGCTAAATAAATGCCTAGCACCTCTTAGCAATAAAAATGATATCAGAAAGATATAGCAATGCTCTTACCAAAATTAATAAAAGCTTAGATACTCTAAAACTATGGGGGTAGTTTTGTCAATAGGCCAAAATGTCATAGGGAGTTGGGAACACAAGCCTTCCCCCTCCTTGTTAGAAGTCATTCTGATAGAACTCATGGTGGCGATATGGTGTTGCAAGTACTAATAGGAAACAAACACATCAACTTAAGAATACAAAAAGCAAACTGTGATATAAAGAATAAGGAAAGGGAGGAAACATTTCAATAAGCTCAGATATGACATGATGATACTATCACAGGCCTTAGTATCTTCTTTAAATCTTAAATAAATTGCGCCACCAACAGAAAAAGTCACCTCACAGAGAATGCTATGAGATTTTTAAGTTGCTAGACTCCTTTCCATCTTCTCCTCCTCATCAGCTCTCAATACTGCTGTCAAATTCTACACACTTCAGGCAGCGGGCTGTTGAAAGCGGGAGGAAATAGGTCCACAAGGGTGTCTTGTTTTTGTGCACTTATCTGGGGTGCTATTTCCAGAGAAGGAGTTCCTCTACAGAGTGTGCCCAAGTGGATTTCTCTAAGTTGCTCTCAGAGTTGTCCAGCTGCCCTCACCAATAAGTCACAGTCTTTGTAGGTTGATAGAAACCACCAGTCAAAGCAGATGCATATGGATTGTGGGGAAGCCTTCTTTAGTATCTAACATAGTTGCCCATTGTTGCTCAGTGATTGAGCATTGACCTATGAATCAGGGAGTCAGGGGTTTGATTCCCGGTCAAGGCACATGCCTGGATTGCTGGCTCCATCTCCAGTGGGGGGGGGGGGGGGCTGCAGGAGGCAGCCAATCAGTGATTCTCATCACTGATGCTTCTATCTCTCTTCTCTCTGAAATCAATAAAAATACTAGTATATATTTTAAAAAGAATGACACTCATTTTTACCTAGTTTTCCGTAACCTCATATCAGAAGCTAAATTGTCAGCCAACAATGTTAAGAAACTAATGTTTCTTTTTTTAAATTGACTGCTAGAGAGGAAGGGAGAAAGAGAGAGAGAAACATCAATTTGTTTTTCCACTTATTTATGCATTCATTGGTTGTTGCTTCTATGTGCCCTGACCAGGGAACGAAGGTACAACCTTTGCATATGGGGAGGGCACTCTAACCAAGTGAGCTCCCAAATGCCTATCATTAGATAAGTGGATAAAGTTGTGGTATACTATGCAGCTATAAAAAAGAAGGAACTCTTGCCTGTTGCAACAGCATGGATGTACCTGGATGTTATTATGCTAAGAAAATAAGCCAGTTAAAGAAAGACGAATATCACCTGACCTCACTGATGTGTGGAATCTAAAGAAAAAAAAATAAACTGACAAACAAAATAGGACTAGAGGTATGCATAAATGGAACAGACTGGCAAATCTCAGAGGGGAGGAGAGTGGGAGGACTGCACAAGATCAACCAAAAAATATATGCATAGACCATGGACACAGACAATAGTGTGGTGAAAGCCGAGGAGGGGCTGGGACAGGGTGGAGGGAGGCAAAGTTGAGGTGAATGTGGGATAGCTGTAATAGAGTCAACAATAATAAAAAAAAAGAAATATAAGCTGAGTAGCCCAAGGCACCTGAATATTTGGACTACATGAGGTTTAAGGTGTCTTTTAGTAAAAAAAATCCATGATCTGATAAATCACTTGATCTCTTTACATTTAAAATTTAAATTTATAAAATGGGATTATGGAATGAAATCCCCTTCTAATAAGAAACATTTTCTACTTCTGGTATTTGATGATTTTTCTTTATGATTTAAAACCCAAATTCACATTTAAAATCCTTATTTAATATCATTTCTTCTAATATTCTGTGTCATCACACTTTGGGAAACATTCATTTATTAAAATAGATTTTTTTTCTTTTTACTATTTTTATTTAACACTATAAAAAAATGACGACCAATTACATACTGCTTTTCTTCACATTTGTATGGATTTTAGGAAATTATTGCCTTTTCCCCTGGAGAAATAACCTAGACAAAATATAAAGTAGTACCACACTACGAAATCTACAAATCCTAGAAGTCAACATCTTGAAGACAATCTCCAGGGGTAGGGGAGGGAAAAACAAGTGTCACAAGAGACGAGACAAGCACATATAAGGACAGCAAGCTGGGGAAAAAGACCGTGTCAATGACACTGACCCAGACAGTAGGTACCCTTTTCTCCTGGCACCCACGCCACCACCTCAAATGGGTGATTTTTGGTCTATGGTCTAAGGAACTCTCTTTAAAATGACACAAGAGTTGCTTTGAGTAGAGGTGTAACAAGAAAGGTTCAAGTATGAGTAAGAGTCATGCCAAAGTTCAAAGTCAGGGAAGAACCCACAGTGAAAAGGCAACTCAGAAGTGTCTACATCTCGCTACTTCAACAAGCTGCCTCTGTGGGACCCAAGGGGGAATCTCAAGAAGATATGAGGGTTCAAATCAGCATATATATGGGGTCCCTACAAACCCTATAGGGTTACTTTCCTGACTAGATGATCAGCTTATTCCCTGAAGTAACAGAGACAGACACGGAGACTGCCAAAGTTCAAAAAGTAAGGTGGAAATTGTGCTTCCTTCAGAATAAATTGGCTTCTTGACTGCCTTTTCTCCAGGTCTAGCAGCTGCTTTCTCCCATGTTGCTGCAGGTGTTTGTTGCCTTATGCTTGAAATGAAAAGGCGAACTTTGAGGTGCCAGGACTAGGCAGTCCTGAAAGGGCAGGGGGATCTGGAAGTACAGTAGTCAGCACAAGCTGTGCTCTCATAATGGCTTGGCCTTCCTTCAGTCCCGAGAACCTACCCCGAGGTCAGTCTGAAGTTCGTTTGCAAACCTGGGGACCCTTCACTATCCCACTGGAGCAGCGGAACAGAGGGGGTCTTCAGTATTGCACAGGTATGAGATGTCCACCAGTTTAAAAAACAAAATCACAGTTGTTCTTGGGGCTGGGCGGGTTCTCCCATCCAGTTTTAGCAGGATGTGGCTGTGGCCATGGCGCTCCTGCTGAGCTCTGAGACCGTCCAGTGGGTGGGCACTGGCGCCAGCACCGAGGTAGGGAATGTGTAGTAGGAACCCTGAACATCAGGGCTCAGTGTCTGCAAATGGGCTCTGAAGGAAGAGCTGGCTGCCTCCCCTTGGCAAGAGGGAACCTGGGGGGTGGGCATGGAAGGCAGGATCTCAGATTCATACTGCAGGAGCTGGCCCATGAAGCCAAAGTTGGGCGAGACCACACTCCTCCTCTGCTTGATGTAATCGAAGGCATCCTTTAGGCGAAACTGCCTGGTCTTCATGAGGTAAGCCATGCAGATGGTGGGTGAACGGGAGATCCCAGCCTCACAGTGGACCAGGGCCTTGCCTCCCTTTTCCCTGACACAGTCAATGAAGTCTATTGCTTCTTGAAAGTGGGAGCTAATGTCAGCCGTGTGGCTGTCCTCCACGGGGATCCATATGTAGTGTAGGTGGCTCATGCAGGCCTCGGAGGTCCGCCGCGAGACATTCAGCAGGGCCGTGATGTGCAGGTTGGCGAGCAACTCGCACTTGGATGCATGGTAGGCACTTCCAAGGTAGAGGAACGGAAGGATTTCAACTGGGCCGCCCTGGTCATGAGCTGGCCTGTAGCTGATGCTGAGCACTGGTTTCCCACACTGGCTGATGAGGGCTCTCTCTGTCTCAACCTTCTCTTGGGAGGTGGGTTCTACGTCCACGCAACAATCAGGATATTCCGAGTAGAAAGTCTCATATCCCCCTTTGAGGAAGTAGACCCGCGGGCCGGCGGGCAGGCAGGCGAGCAGCGAGGTGAGCACGACGCGCGGCACTCTTCTCGCGCAGCTTCTGCCAGTGGCGGCTGCCCTGGTCCAGCACGACCACGGCCGCCACGCCGCCGCCGCCGCCCTCCTGCAGCAGCCGGACGCGGGCCGCCTCGTCGGGCAGCACGTAGCGCGCCAACACCGCGCCGCCGCGTGCCGGCCGCAGCACCACCGAGTTAAGGTTGACATTGAGGGAGCCGCGCACGCTGGAGGCGGCGAAGGCCAGGTAGGGCCGGCAGTCCAGCACCACGCAGCGCGCCGCCGCCTCTTTGCGGAGCATCTTGTGCAGCTGGCGCCCATCGAGCGCCGTGACCTTCATGTCGCCGCCCAGCGGCCCCGCGCCGAGCAGGTGCCCACGGCCAGGGTGCCTGCCGGCGAGATACAGGAAGACGGCCCGTGGGGCTGCGGCCTGACGACCGACCGACCCTCGAGCCGGGAGCCAGAACGGTCGCTCAACCATTCTTCCCCGCCGCGCACGCTCGGCGCCCGGCCAGGCCACTCGCTGCCCCAGAAGCCGGGTAAAATAGATATTTTTAAGGCAAAAAACACATAAAAGACTTAAGTGTTAGGGTCAAAACCATAAAAAATACTAGAAGAAAAGATAAGCAGTAAAATCTTGGAAACTTCTCATAGCAATATTTTTTTCTGATATATCTATTTGGGCAAGAGAAACAAAAGAAAAAATAAGCAAATGAGATTACATCAAACCAACACGGTTTTGCAAAGCAAAGGAAATCATCAACAAAATGAAAAGACAACCCACCTAATGGGAAAACAACCAATACATCTGATAAGGGCTTAATATCCAAATTTTAAAAGAAACTTATAAAACTCAACACCAAAAAAAAAATCCAGTTGAAAATGGGTAAAACACCTGAATAGACATTTCTCCAAAGAGGACATACAGATGACCAATAGACATATGAAAGAATGGTCATCATCACTAATCATCAGAGAAATGCAAATTAAAACCACAGGTAGATATCACCTCACATCTGTCAGAATTGCTATCATCAATAAATCAACTAGCAGCAAATGTTGGTGAGGATGTAGAAAAAGGGAACCCTCATGCACTGTTAGTGGGAATGCAGATTGGAGCAGTCACTGTGGAAAGCAGTACAGAGTTACCTCAAAAAATTAAAAATGAAACTACTTTAATACCCAGTGATTCCACTTCTGGGAATATATCCAAAGAAACACTAAACATTGATTCAAAAGAATATGTGTACCCCTGTGTTCATTGCAGTGTTATTTGTATTAACAAAGATATATATGTATCCCAAGTGCCCATCAATAGACAAGTGAATAAAAAGTCATGATACATATATACAATAGAATATCAGTCATAAAAAAGAATGAAATCTGACCAATTGTGAAAGCCTGGATGAACCTAGAAGATATTGTGCTAAGTGAAGTAAGCCACACAGAGAAAGACAAATACCATATGATTTTACTTATATATGGAATCTAAAGAACAAAATAAATGAACAAACAAAATAAAAAACAGACTTATAGACACAGAGAACATACTGATGAATGGCAAAGGGGAAGAAGGTTGGGGTGCTAGCTGAGTAAGGTGAGAGGATTAAGAAGTACAAATTGATAGTTTTAAATAGTCACAGGGGGATAAAGTACAGTATGGGGAATACAGTCAATCTATACCAGTGGTTCTCAACCTGCTGGCCCTTTATTTTTTTTCTAAAAATATATTTTATTGATTTTTTTACAGAGAGGAAGGAAGAGGGATAGAGAGCTAGAAACATTGATGAGAGAGAAACATCGACCAGCTGCCTCCTGCACACTCCCTACTGGGGATGTGCCCGCAACCAAGGTACATGCCCTTGACCGGAATTGAACCTGGAACTCTTGAGTCCGCAGGCCGACACTCTATCCACTGAGCCAAACCAGTCAGGGCCTGCTGGCTCTTTAAATACAGCTCCTCATGCTGTGACCCAACCATAAAATTATTTTCGTTGCTACTTCATAACTGTAATGTTGCTACTGTTATGAATCATAATGTAAATATCTGATATGCAGGATGGTCTTAGGTGACCCCTGTGAAAGGGTAGTTCAACCGCCAAAGGGGTCGCGACCCAGAGGTTGAGAACCACTGATCTATACCAATAATAGCCTAGGGCCATCACGATCTAAATGACCAGACAGACGACCAGTCACCAGGAAGTGCATGGAGCACCTCTGATCAGCAGCTTCCACAGCTGCTGGCGAGGCCTGGAGAGAGAGAGAGGCAGGGCCTGATCTGCAGCTGCTGAAGAGACTGTGGATCAGGCCTAGAGATAGGCCCGGAGAGAGAGACAGCTGTCAGGGGGCCATTCTGGCTGCCTAGGAGGTGGAGCTTTTGATGCTGACTGGCATAGAAACTGACCAATCAGAACCAAATCTGGGTGAACTGTGAGGAGCCAATGACTGCCTAGGAGGTGGAGCTTTTGATGCTTGACTGGCATAGAAACCAACTACTCACAACCTAATCTGGGTGAACTGTGAAGGCAGAACCTAAGGTGGGGGCAGAGGAGGGGTTTTAAGGGCAACAGCTGTTTGACATAAGGTGTAAGAAAGTGGTCCCATTTTTTAATAACCGGTTTGGCAGTATAGTACATATGGCTGGCTATCAGTCCAAATATAGGGATAATGTATTTTTGTCTGCAAAGACTATCTCCTCCTGCTGATAAAGGTTTTCCCCCCATTTAAGCAATCCTATCTTATATAATCTATCTACACTAATAAAAGGGTAATAGGCTCATTAGACCAGGTCGACCAGCCATCTTCCGGACATCTGACTTCCTTCCGGACAAAGCCATGGTGGTGGGGGCCGAGGCAGAGGCAGTTAAGGGTGATCAGGCTGGCAGGGGAGAGCAGTTAGGGGCGATCAGGCAGGCAGGCAGAGGGGTTAGGGGCAATCGGGCAGGCAGGCAGAGTGGTTAGGGGTGATCAGGCAGGCAGGCAGGTGAGTGGTTAGGAGCCAGAAGTCCCAGATTGTGAGAGGAATGTCCGGCTGCCAGTATAGGCCCGATTGGAGAGGGTGCAGGCTGGGCTGAGGGAACCTCCCCATTCACGAATTTCATGCACCAGGCCTCTAGTAGTTTTATAATAACTATGTATTGTGCCAGGTGGGTACTTGAAACATTGGGGGAACACTTTTTAAAGTATATGATTGTCTAACCACTATTTGTACACCTGAATGTAATACAAAATAATTTTGAATGCAAACTGTAATTGAAAAATAAAATTTTAAAAATGAGTAGCGGACAAATTGGTATCCCCTTCTACATCTATGGTTGAACACTCACTGCTAAACAAGTGGATATCCTAACTACTATTTGCTTGCAGATGCTACAGCACTTTTAAGTGAAGGAAGATTATCCAGTGCTTTGTGAATGTTGGAATGAGACAATGTGTATATAGAGAAATGAGAGGGGACCAGTGAAATCTCCAGGTAGGGAACAGCTATCTCTATATAATTTCAAGACTGTCATGTGTAAGTGTGACTGGCTTATATGATCCAAGAATAGAGGAAAAAGAAAAATCAATGGGTACAAACTGCAGATCAAGATATTTTAGCTCTATATAAGAAAAAATGATGGAAAGAGTTTTTGAGAAACTAAGATGGCAGCATAGGTAAACACCGGGAAATTGCTGCCTCCCACAACAACTTCAAAAATACAATGAAAAGACAAAACGGACATCATCCAGAACTACAGGAAGGCTGGCTGAGTGTAAATTCTACAACTAGAAGAAAAGAGAAAAGCACACTGAGACTCAGAGGAGCTGCAGAAGTAAAGTGCAAAGGTACGGAGATAAAGAGCTTCACAGATAAGGAAAAGCTAAAGGACTTCATCACCACCAAACCAGTATTATATGAAATGCTGAAAGGTATCCTTTAAGAAGAGGAAAAGAAGAAAAAGGTAAAGATACAAATTATGAACAACAAATATGCATCTATCAACAAGTGAATCTAAGAATCAAGTGAATAAATAATCTGATGTACAGAATGAACTGGTGCTTATAATAGAATCAGGGACATAGAAAGGGAATGGACTGACTATTCTTGGGGGGACAGGGGTGTGGGAGATGCGGGAAGAGACTGGACAAAAATCGTGCACCTATGGATGAGGACAGTGGGTGGGGAGTGAGGGCGGAGGGTGGGATGGGAACTGGGAGGAGGGGAGCTATGGGGGGGGAAAAGAGGAACAAATGTAATAATCTGAACAATAAAGATTTAATTTAAAAAAAAGAAAAAGAACTCCCTGGAAGGATTCATCAGTAGAATAAAAGTAGCTGAGGACTGAATCATTGAGTTATAAGGTATAAAAAAACACCCATTGAGAGTAGCATATGGAAGGAAATAAAAAAGCAGGAGGAGAGTTTAAGGGAGCTTTGGGACAACATGGACAACATGAAATAAAGCAACATACATATAATAGGGGTACCAGAAGGAGAAGATCCAAGAAAAAAAAAAAGAATGTGTTTGAGAAATAATGGCAGAAAATATCCCAAATCTGGTAAAGGAAAAGGTCATCCAGTAAACACAAAGAGTCCCAGCCAAGATGAACCCCAAAAGACCCACACCTAGGCACATATTATTAAAATGGCAAATATTAAATACAAAGAAAGAATCCTAAAGACTGTAAGAGAGAGTCAGAAAGTTACCTATGGGGAGGTCCCATTAGAATGTCATATGACTTCTCAGAAGAAATACTTTAGGCCATAAGGGAATGGCATGATGAATACCAGGTAATGGAAGCCAAGGGACTGAACCCAAGAATGCTCTATACAGCAAAGCTTTCATTCAAAATTTAAGGTGAAATAAAGAGCTTTTCTGACAAATAGAGGCTAAAAGAGTTTAGTACCACGAAAACAGCACTGCAAGAAATGCTAAAGGGACTTATAAAGAAGAACAAATAGAGAGAAAGAGAACAGGCATCAAGAATAAGAATGGGGAGAAACTAAGATGGCGGCATAGGGAAAGACCAAAATTGCTGCCTCCTACAAAAACTTCAAAGCATAATAAAAAGACAAAACGGACATCATCCAGAACTTACAGGAAGTCTGGCGGAGTGGAAATTCTACAACTAGAAGGAAAGAGAAAAGCACATTGAGGGTCAGGAGCTGCGGAAGTAAAGTGCAAAGGTACAGAGGCTCGAGAGTACGCGGAAAGGGGCTGGTACCTGAGGACGCGGCTGTCTGTTTGAATCGGGAGGGAGTCACAAGCTCCCTACTGATCTGAACTCCGGTTCCGGGAAGTCTCTGGGGACCCAGGACGCATACGGGGAGAAACTGGGCTGTCTGTCAGCGGGCAGAACTCAGAACTCGAGGGCGGCTTTCCCTCAGAGGTGCTTGCAGCAATTATATTATCAGGACACTGAGACGCACGCGGCCCCTTAGGGCAGGGCTGAGAATCCGCCGTAGGTTTCTTGAGGGTCTCACTAAATTTATCGGCAGTTTCACTAGACTTATTGAGGGTCTCACTAAATTTATCAGCCGTTCCTAGAAAATTCTTGAAAAACCTTAAAAGTGTGGTTTTGAACTCTATATCCAGTAGTTTGCTTTCCTCCATTTCTGATGTTTGTGACCTGTTTCTTTGACTCCACATTTTTAATGCTTCCCTGTGTTGATAGAGTGGTTTTCTGTGCTAGGTGTACTACAGGGCCCAGTGGCTCAGCCTCCCCAATTACCTGAGGGGGACACTCTTGGTGCACCCCTTTGTGGGCTTTGTGCACAGTCTTGTTGTAGTTAAGCCTTGATTGTTGTAGGTATCATTGAGAGGAATTGACCACCAGGCCAATTGGCTGTGAGAATCAGCTGTGTCTGCACTGGAGAACTTCTGTGCTGGAGGCACCCTTATGGAGCAAGACTTGCTTTAGTGGGGCTTTGGTGCTCACTGAGTCTGCCCCCTGAGTGTGTCCCTTATAGATCTGAGGAGTTGTAATCCAGATGGTCCACCTCTGACCACTGGGTACACTGGCTCTTGACTCTTGAAGGAGGTGCTAATTTAGCCTTTGCATAAAGCTACCCAGCAGGAGCTATGGAGAGATCCCTCTTCTTTGTTTGGGGTTTGGAGGTGCCTAGATGAGGCCCACCTGTGAAGCAATGCAAGCTTCTATGGGGCCTTGGGCCTTTTAGAAGTTCTGGGTCTCTCTGACCCAGCTACAATTTGTTAGATAATTTTCAAATTGCAAAGGGACAGGCCTCACATATGCAAAAGCCTCTGTGCAAAATTGGGTGGGGCGAGGTCTCAAGGGAATAACAGGGCAGAGCAAGCACCTATGGCTGCTCCCCAGTCCTACTCTAAGAGTCCCTGGGTCTCAGTGTCCCGGTAATCACTGCAAGCACCTCTGAGAGAAAGCAGCCCTCGAGTTCTGCCTGATGCCAGACAGTCCAGTTTCTCCCCGAATGACTCTGGGTCCCCAGAGACTCACCCAGAACTGGAGTTCAGAGCAGTCGGAGGCTTGAGACTCCCTCCCAATTGAAAAAGACAACCATGTCCTCAGCTTCCAGCCCTTTCCACGTGCGACATGTCCTCAGTTGCCAGCCCTTTCGGAGTGGGTCTCCGTACCTCTGCACTTTACTTCCGCACCTCCTCTGAGTCTCAATGTGCTTTTCTCTTTCCTTCTAGTTGTAGAATTTCCACTCAACCAGCCTTCCTATGGTTCTGGATGATGTCCGTTTTGTCTTTTAGTTGTATATTTGAAGTGGTTGTGCAAGGCAGTAATTTCCGGTGTTTACCTATGCCGCCATCTTGATTTCTTGTCTGTTGCTTTATTTTCTACTTCTTTTCACATTAGTTTTTCATCATTCAATTTTCTTTTATTTTTACTTGTTCCTTTCTATTTTTATACCATTTTTTAAAATCAATTTTTTGGTAAATATATTATTTTGTTCCCTTTCTGTCTCTTCTTATCCACTCATCCCTTTTCTACCTCCACTATACTGAAGTGAGATCCTCCCCATATTTATCCAATTCTTAACCTTATTTCCTGTATATCAGCTCAGCCTCTACAGATTCTGCCCCCACCCTCTTTACTGGGTGTTTGGTGTTTGCTTTTGTTTGGTTTATCTATTGGTTCTGTGGTGTTTTTCTCTCTCTTTCTCTCTCTGTCTCTCTGTCTCTCTCTCTCTCTCTCTCTCTCTCTCTCTCTCTATATATATATATCTATATATATATATATATATATATATATATTCTCCTTCTTCTTTTCTCTCCTATCTTTTTTTTCTTTTCTCTCTCTCTCTCTTAGATATCATTCATACTCTCTTTTCTCTCCCCTAATTCTCTTTTCTCAGGTGGTCACTTCTATTGGGGTTATCAGTGTGATGAGTACAATCATGCTTTGTTACCCTTGAGTCATGTCTTGTTAAGGTGAATTTTATCCTGTCTGGTTAAAGTGCTAGAGAGCAAGCCACATAACCAGACACCTGTAGAGGAGGACCAGCAATGTGTGCAGCTCACTCCCATCCAAAGAGCAGCAGCCTTGCAAGCAGCCCACCCCCATCCGAGGAGCAGCAGACTTCCAATCAACCTGTCCAAGTCCAAGGAGCAGTAGCCCCACAAGCAGCCCACCACATCAGAAGAACAACAGCAGTGTGCAGCCAGCCCCCATTCAAGGAACAGCAGTCACATGAGAAGTCCGTCCCAGTTCAAGGAGTAGTAGCTGCAAGTGTAGCCTGCCCCCATCCAAGGAAAAGCAGTCTCGTGATCAGCACACCCTCTGTCAGAGGAACAGCAGCTGTGTGAGGAGCCTCCCACGTCAGCCAGAGGAGACACCACGGCTGTGAACAGCACCCACCAGAGGAGCTGCTGCCAACGGAGGAGCAACTGCTACCACAGCAGCCCGAGGAGCAACTGCAGCCCGAGGAGCCACAGCCACCCAAGGAGCAGCCCCTGAACGACTCAACATCTAGATCTGTCGGTGAGATCAAACATGGGTAGACCAAGAAACCCCCCAAAGGAAAGAATAGGAGGAATCACCAAGAAAAGCAGCTAAGTGAATCAGAGGCATGCGACGTGTCAGAAAAAGAATTCAGATTAAGGGTCCTAGAGTGCATAAACCGGATGGAGGAAAAAATCAACAATTTATGCAAGAATAAAGAAGAAACAGATGAAAAAATCAATAACTTATGTAAGAACCAAGAAGAAATGAAGAGTGATATAGCTGCAATAAAAAACACCATAGAAAGTTTCAACAGTAGACTATGAGAAGCAGAGGACCGAATTAGCTAATTAGAAGACAGGGAAACAAAACACACACAAGCTGAGCTACAATTGGAGAAAAAAATTAAAAGACAGGAGGAGAGCCTAAGGAAGCTATGGGTCGACATGAAACGAAACAACATATGAATAATAGGGGTGCCAAAACAACAGAAAGAGGAACAAGGGTTAGAAAACCTATTGGAAGAATTAATATCAGAAAAAGTCCCTGAGGTGGGGAAGAAAAAAGTCACACAAGCCCAGAGAGTCCCAAAGAAAATGAACCCGAAAAGACCCACACCAAGACACATCATAATTACCATGGCAAATGTTCAGGACAAAGAGAGAATCTTAAAGGCTGCAAGAGAGAGACAGAAAGTTACATACAAGGGATCTCCCATTAGATTATGAAATGACTTCTCAACAGAAACACATCAGGCCAGAAAAGAATGGACAGAAATTTACAAAGTGATGCAAAGCAAAGGACTGAATCCAACAATACTCTATCCAGCAAGGCTATCATTCAAAATTGAAGGGGAAATCAGTAGCTTCACAGACCAAAAAAAAAGTTTAAGGGAGTTTGTCACCACTAAGCCAGGAATGCAAGAAATGATAAAGGGACTGGTGTAAAAAGAAGAAATAAAACGCAAGAAAGAAAACAAGCACAAAAAATAGAAATGGCTGCAAACAAGAACCTTTCAATAACAACTTTAAATGTAAATGGACTAAATGCTCCAATCAAAAGACATCAGGTGGCTGAATGGATAAAACAACATGACCCATATATTTGCCGTCTACAAGAGACCCACCTCAGAATAAGGGACTCACAAAGACTGAAAGTGAAGTGATGGAAAAATATCTTTCATGCAAATGGAAACAAAAAAAAAAGCTAGGATAGCAATACTTATATCAGACAAAATAGACATCAAAGTGAAGGCCATAACAAGAGAGAAAGAAGGCCACTTCATAATACTAAAGGGATCGATACAACAAGAAGATATAACCCTGATAAACATATATGTACCCAATGCAGGAGCACCCAAATACATAAAAAAAAAAAACTCTTGGAAGATATCAAGGGAGAGATTGACAACAATACAATCATAGTAGGGGACTTTAATATACCACTGACATCACTGGAAAAATCCTCTAGACAAAAAATCAGCAAAGAAACAGCAATCCTAAATGACTCACTAGATCAGATGGACTTAATTGACATCTTCAGAACATTTCAGCCAAAGTCACAGAATATACGTTCTTCTCAAGTGCACATGGGACATTTTGAAAAGTAGACCACAAATTGGGTCACAAGAAAAGTCTCCCCAAATTCAAGAAGATTGAAATAATACCAAGCATCTTCTCAGATCACAACGGCATAATATTAGAAATAAACTACAATTAAAAAAACCCAAAATACACAAACATTTGGAAGCTGAATAGCATGTGATGAAATATTGATTGGGTTAACAATGAGATCAAAGAAGAAATTAAAAATATCCTGGAAACTAATGACAATGAAAACACAACAATCCAAAACCTATGGGACACAATGAAAGCAGTCCTAAGAGGGAAGTTTATGGCCCTACAGGGCTACCTCAAAAAAGCAAGAAAAAAATGGTAGTAAATCATCTAACTCTACATCTCAAAGAATTACAAAGTGAGCAACAAGAAAAGCCCAGAGTGACCAGAAGGAAGGAGATAATAAAGATCAGAGCAGAAATAAATGACAGAGAGACCAAAAATACAATACAAAAAATCAACGAACCTAAGAGGTGGTTCTTTGAAAGGATAAACAAGATTGATACACCTGTAGCCAGGCTCACCAAGAAGCAAAGAGAGAGGATCCAAATAAACAAAATCAGAAATGATAGAGGCAAAATAACAACAGACCCCACAGAAATACAAAGGATTGTTTAAAAAAAAAATACTATGGACAACTCTACTCCAACAAACTAGACAACCTAGAGGAAATGGACATATTCCTAGAAAAATACAACATTTCAAAACTCAATCAGGGAGAATCTAAAAATCTCAATAGGCCGATCACTATGGAAGAAATTGAAGCAGTCATCAAAAAGCTTCCAGCAAACAAAAGCCCAGGGCCAGACGGCTTCACAGTGGAGTTTTACCAAACATTCAAGGAAGAACTAAACCCTATCCTCCTCAGACTACTACAAAAAATTCAAGAGGAAGGAACACTTCCAAGCTCAATCTATGAAGCCAGCATCACCCTAATACCAAAACCAGGGAAAGACAACACAATGAAAGAGAATTACAGGCCAATATCCCTCATGAACATGGATCCCAAAATCCTCAACAAATCTTAGCAAATAGGATCCAGCAGTACATCATAAAGATCATACACCATGACCAACTAGGATTTATCCCAGGGATGCAAGGATGGTACAATATCCGCAAATCAATAAACGTGATACATCACATAAACAAATTAAAAGAAAAAAACCACATGGTCATATCAATTGATGCAGAAAAAGCATTTGACAAAATCCAACACCCATTTCTGGTAAAAACTCTCAGCAACGTGGGAATAGAAGGATCATACCTCAACATAATAAAAGCCATATATGACAAACCCACAGCCAATATCATACTCAATAGACCAAAACTAAAACCATTTCCCTTAAGAACAGGAACAAGACAGGGATGCCCAATCTCACCACTCCTGTTCGACATAGTACTGGAAGTATTAGGCATTGCAATTAGACAAGAAGAAGAAATAAAAGGCATCCAAATTGGACAAGAAGAAGTAAAACTGTCCTTATTTGCAGATGACATGATATTATACATAAAAAACCCTAAAGACTCCATCAAAAAACTATTAGACTTAACAAATGAATTTGGCAATGTAGCAGGATACAAAATTAATGCCAAGAAATCTATGGCATTTCTATACACCAATAGTGAACTTACAGAAAGAGGGACTAAAAAAGCAATCCCATTTACCATCGCACCAAAAAAATTAAGATACCTAGGAATAAATTAACTAAAGAGGTAAAAGACCTCTACTCAAAAAACTACAGGACGTTGAAAAAGAGTTAGAGGAAGACATAAACAGATGAAAGAACATACTGTGTTTTTGGATTGGTAGAATCAACATCATCAAAATTTCCATACTACTCAAAGCAATCTATAAATTCGCCACACTTCCAATTAAAATACCAATGGCATATTTCACAGATCTAGAACAAAGTCTCCAAAAATTCATCTGGAATAAAAAAAAGACCCCGAATAGCTGCAGCAATCCTGAGAAAGAAGAACAAAGTAGGTGGGATCTCAATACCAGATATCAAGCTGTATTACAAAGCCACTGTTCTCAAAACTGCCTGATACTGGCACAAGAACAGACATACAGATCAATGGAATAGTATAGAGAGCCCAGAAATCGACCCAAACCACTATACTCAATTAATATTTGACAAAGGAGACAAGAACATATAATGGAGTCAAGACAGTCTCTTCAATAAATGGTGTTGGGAAAATTAGGCATATACATGCAAAAAAATGAAACTAGACCACCAAGTTACACCATACACAAAAATAAACTCAAACTGGATAAAGGACTTAAATATAAGACGGAAAACCATAAAAATACTAGAGGAATCCAAAGGCAACAAAATCTCAGACATATGCCGGAGCAATTTCTTCACTGATACAGCTTCTAGGGCATTGGAAACTAAAGAGAAAATAAACAAATAGGACTACATCAAAATAAAAAGCTTCTGCACAACAAAGGAATCCATCAACAAAACAACAAGAAAGCCCACTGCATGGGAGAACATATTTGCCAATGTTATCACCGATAAGGGTTTAATATCCAACATTTATAGGGGACTCATACAACTTAACAAAAAGAAGATAAACAATCCAATCAAAAAAATGGGCCAAGGACCTAAATAGACACTTTTCAAAAGAGGACATTCAGAAAGCCAAGAGACATACGAAAACATGCTCAAAGTCACTAATCATCCGAGAGATGCAAATCAAAACAACAATGAGGTACGATCCACTCCTGTCAGAATGGCTATCATCAACAAATGAACAAATGACAAGTGCTGGAGAGGATGCGGAGAAAAACTAAATCTCCTGCACTGCTGGTGGGAATGCAGACTGGTGCAGCCACTGTGAAAGACAATATGGAGTTTCCTCAAAAAGTTAAAAATGGAACTCCCATTTGACCCCGTGATCCCACTTCTAGGAATATATCCCAAGAAACCAGAAACACCAATCAGAAAGGATATATGCACCCCTATGTTCATAGCAGCACAATTCACCATAGCTAAGATCTGGAAACAGCCTAAGTGTCCATCAGCAGATGAATGGATTAGAAAACTGTGGTACATCTACACGATGGAATACTATGCTGCTTTAAAAAAGAAGGAATTCCTACCATTTGCGACAGCATGGATGGAATTGGAGAGCATTATGCTAACTGAAATAAGCAAGTCAATGAAAGAAAAATACCACATGATCTCACTCATTTATGGATAATTCAGACCATTATAAACTGATGAGCAAAAATAGATACAGAGGCAGAGCAACATCGAACAGACTGTCAAACTACAGCGGGAAGGCTATGGAGGGTTGGGAAGGGGGCGGTAAGAGATCAACCGAAGGACGTGTATGCATGCATAGGAGCATAAACAATGGACACAAGACACTGGGGAGCATGGGAGGCTAGGGGAGGGTCAAGGATAGAAAAAAAATGAGATATATATATTACTCTTTGTAATACTTTAAGCAATAAAACAATTTAAAAAAATAAAAAATAAAAGAATATATAGAAGCAAATACCAAGAGACAGCACCTGGGGAGAAAAGAAAACAACATCCAAATGAAGAGAAAGAAGGAATCTCCAGAAAAAGAACTAAATGACATGGAGGTGAGCAAACTATCAGACAGCGAATTCAAAGCAATGGTTATGAAGATGCTTAGGGAAATTAGTGCAAATTACATTAGCATGAAAAGGAAAATAGAGGCCATAAAGAAGACCCAGAAAGAAATGAACAATGTTATATCTGTAAATAAAAACATACGGGAAGGAATTAAAAGTAGATTGGATGCAGCAGAGGACTGAATCAGCAATTTGCAAGACAAGGTAGAAATAAACATCCAGTTAGAGCAACAAATGGAAAAAAATATTAAAAAGCTGGAAGACAGAATAAGGGAGCTCTGAGACAATATAAAATGTAACAACATCCACATATAGGAATACCAGAAGGGAAGGGGGAGAGCAAGAAACAGAGAACCTGTTAAGTGACAGCCAACAAATTAACAAACAACAAGTATTAGTGAGGTTGTGCAGAAAAGGGTACCATAACACAATGCTCATGGGAATGCAGACTGGTGAAGCCACTGTGGAAAACAGTATGGAGTTTCCTCAAAAAATTAAAAATGAAACTCCCATTAGACGCCATCATCCCACTTCTAGGAATATATCCTAAGAAACCTGAAACACTCATCAGAAAGAATATATGCATCCCTTTGTGCATAGCAGCACAAATAACAATAGCAAAGACTTGGAAACAGCCTAAGTGTCCAGCAGCAGATCAGTGGATAAAAAGGTTGTGGTACATTTACACAACAAAATTATACAAAACAATAAAAAAGAAAAAAACTCTTACCATTTGCAACAGAATGAATGGAACTGGAGAGTATTATACCAAGTGAAATAAACCATCAGAGAAAGATAAGTATCACATCATCTCACTCTTGTGGAATATAATGAACCAAAAAAAACTGATAATCAAAAATAGAACCAGAGACAAAGTCCAACACCCTTTTCTGATAAAAACGCTCAGCAAAGTGAAAATAGAGGGATCACACCTCAACATAATAAAAGCCTATATGATAAACCTACAGCCAACATCATACTCAATGGGCAAAAACTAAGACCATTTCACTTAAGAACAGGAACAAGACAGGGATGCCTAATTTCACCACTCCTGTTTGATATAGTATTGGAAGAGCTAGCCATAGCAATTAGACAAGAAGAAGAAATAAAAGGTATCCAATTGGAAAAGAAGACGTAAAACTGTCATTATTTGCAGATGACATGATACTGTACATAGAAAACCCTAAAGACTCTATCAAAAATTATTACACTTAATAAATGAATTTGGCAATGTAACAGGATACAAAATTAACACCAAGAAATCTATGGCATTTTTACACACCAATAGTGAACTTACAGAAAGAGAGATTTAAAAAAAAAAAAAAAAGATCCCACTTATCGTCACACCAAAAAGTTTAAGATACCTAGGAACAAACTAAGGAGATAAAAGACTTGTATTCAGAAAACTACAGGACACTGAAAAAAGAGATAGAGGAATATATAAACAAATGGAAGAACATACCATGTTAATGGATTGGTAGAATCAACATCATCAAAATGTCCTTACTACCCAAAATATAATCTATAGATTCAATGCACTTCCCATTAAAATACCAACTGCATATTTCACAGACCTAGAACAAACTCTCCAAAAATTCATCGGCAATAAAAAAAGACCCAGAATAGCTGCAGCAATCGTGAGAAAGAAGAACAAAGTAGGATGGATCTCAATACCATATATCAAGCTGTATTACAAAGCCACTGTTCTCAAAACTGCCTGGTCCTGGTACAAAGAACAGACATATAGATCAATAGGATAAAATAGAGAACCCAGAAATCGACTCAAACCACTAACCTCAATTAATATTTGACAAAGGAGGCAAGAACATACAATGGAGTCAAGACAGTCTCTTCAATAAACGTTGCTGGGAAATTTGGTCAGATACAAGCAAAAAATGAAACTAGACCACCAACTTACACCATACACAAAAATAAACTCAAGATGGATAAAGACTTACACGTAAGACAGGAAACCATAAAAATATTAGAGGAATCCATAGGCAACAAAATCTCAGATATATACCGAAGCAATATTGTCACCGTTACAGCTCCTAGAATGATGGAAACTAAAGAGAAAATAAACAAATGGTACTAAATCAAAATAAAAAGCATCTACACAGCAAAAGAAACCATCAATAAAACAATAAGAAAGCACACTCCATGGGAGAACATATTTGCCAATGTTATCTCCTATAAGTGTTTAATCTCCAACATTTACCTGAAACTCATACAATTTAACAAAAGTAAGCTAACCCATTAAAAATATGGGCAACCGACCTAAATAGAAACTTTTCGAAAGAAGGCTTAAGGAAGGCCAAGAGACATATGAAAACATGCTCAAAGTCACTAATACTCTAAGAGATACGAATCAAAACAACAGTGAAGTACCATCTCACACCTGTCAGAATGGCTATCATCAACAAGTCAACAAAGGACAAGTACTGGACAGGATGCAGAGGGAAAAAAAAAAAAACCCTCGTGTACTGCTGGTGGGAATGATGACTGGTGCAGCCATTGTGGAGAACAGTATAGAGTTTCCTCAAAAAACTAAAAATGGAACTTCCATTTGACACCATGATCCCACTTCTGGGAATATTTCCCAAGAAACTAGAAACACCAATCAAAAAAGATACATGCACCCCTATGTTCATAGCAGCACAATTTACAATAGCTAAGATTTGGAAACAGCCTAAGTGCCCATCAGCAGATGAATGGATTAAAAAACTCTGGTACATCTACACAATGGAATACTATGCTGCTGTAAAAAGGAAGGATCTTCTACCATTGGCAACAGCATGGATGAAGCTGGAGGGCATTACACTAAGAGAAATAAGTCAGTCAGAGGAAGATAAATATCACATGATCTCATTCATTTGTGGATTATAATGAACAACATAAACTGATGAACAAAACAGACCCAAGGACAGAGAAGCAACGATCAAATGCACAAATCTAGGAGGGAAGGTAGGGGAGGGTGGGGGTCATGGGAAGAGATCAACCAAAGGACTTGTATGCATGCATATAAGCATAACCAATGGAAACAAGACACTGGGGGTGTATGGGAGGCTAGGGGAAGGTCAAGGGGAGAAAAAAAGAGACATATATAATACTTCTTGTAATACTTTAAGCCTGTGGTCGGCAAATTGCGGCTCTCGAGCCACATGGGGCTCTTTGGCCCCTTGAGTGTGGCTCTTCCTAAGCCTTATGAGTACCCTAATTAAGTGAATAGCAATGTACCTACCTATATAGTTTAAGTTGAAAAAATTTGGCTCTCAAAAGAAATTTCAATTATTGTACTCTTGATATTTGCCTCTGTTGACTAATGAGTTTGCGGACCACTGTCCTAGGGCAATGGAAACTAAAGAGAACATAAACAAATGGGACTACATCAAAATAAAAAGCTTTTGCACAACAAAGGAAACCATCAACAAAACAACAAAAAAGCCCAATGCATGGGAGAACATTTACCAATGTGATCACCAATATGGGTTTAATCTCCGACATTTACAGGTAATTCATACAACTTAACAAAAGGAAGATAATCCAATTAAAAAATGGGCAGGGGACCTAAATAGATACTTTTTGAAAGAAGACAGAAGGCCAAGAGACATATGAAAATATGCTCAAAGTCACTAATCATCCGAGAGATGCAAATCATACAACAATGCAGTGCCATCTCACACCTGTGAGAATGGCTATCATCAACAAATTAACAAATGACAAGTGCTGGCGAAGATGTGGAGAAAAAAGAATTCTCGTGCACTGCTGGTGAGAATGCAGACTGGTACAGCCACTATGGAAGACAGTCTGGAGTTTCCTCAAAAAACTAAAAATGGAACTCCCATTTGACCCAGTGATCCCACTTCTAGGAATATAGCCCAAGAAACTAGAAACACCAATCAGAAAGGATATATGCACCCCTATGTTCATAGCAGCAAAATTCACCATAGCTAGGATTTGGAAACAGCCTAAGTGCCCATCAGCAGATGAGTGGATTAAAAAACGGTGCTACATCTACACAATGGAATACTACACTGTAGTAAAAGGAATTTTACATTTTTTTTAATTTTTAAAAAGAAACAAGATCAGGATTAGTGTTTTCACTACTTCTACTCAATATTGTATTAGATGTTCTACCCAGTACAATTAGGCAAGGGAAAAAATCCACATAGGAAAGAAATTATCTTTATTTTTAGATGATATGATCCTACCTATATATATAAAAGGCTAATATTCTAAGTGTCCAACCATTCGACCAGTTGCTATGATGCACACTGACCATTATGGGACAGACTCAACACAGAAGCTCCTGTGAGGCGCACTGGCCATTTACAGAGAAACGGCACCACGGACCTGGTGCTGACAGACCAACATTCGGCTTCCCCCAAGTGGGGCACGGGCCCTGCCACCACCCCAGAGTGACAGCCCAACCAAATCGCACCCAATGCTACTAAGACCCCATGGCACAAAATGTGGCCCACAGCCCAGCCCAGCCCAGAAATGGTGGCTGTGGGGGCCAGTTAATGATGTCATGTAGCAGCGCCCGACTTCCTCTCCCCAGAGACTAGCCTCTTTAGAGTTTCTTCAGCCCAGGAACATGACTTGCTTTATAGCCAGGTGCAAACATTTTAACTTTAACCAAAGGTCTGTGAAGCATTTCTCTGTGCCTCATCTCATTTGTTCCTCACAGAAGTCCTGGAGTAAGTAGATAGGAGACTCGGTGGAATCCTATTTTCTTTTCATTAGCCAGAAAACAGAGACTTAGAAAGCTTAGAAACTTGACCCGACTGAAAAGAAGTAAGAAATGGTGGACCTTGAAAATGACTTCAGGTTTTCTCATTGCGCAGAATATAGTCAAACACTGCTGTAGTTAATATTTTACCCTTTGTTCTCTCTGTGTGATTTACAATAATAATCTGCTTCATGTTGATATTTACTGCTGTATTGCTGACAATTACCTGAAAGAGAAGTTAGAGTGCTTCACTGGGCTAGAAAAAGTTTAGCTAAATCAGAAAACAGGTCTAACTAATAAGCAAATATATATATATATTTAAAGCTCTCACTGGCGCCAATTGCACACATGTGTTTTTCGATCTGTCATTGTCCATTGTGAATTTGGTTGACACTTCTATTATAGAGAAAGGGGGAATAGTGATATTAAAATATTTCTTCTAATTAATTTCCTTTCAATGTGCACAAATTTGTGCACCAGGCCACTAGTGTATAAATAATTCTAAACAACCCACCAAAAAAACCTATCAGACTTAATGAAGAAATTCATCAAAGTTGCAAAATACAGGATCAGCACCCTATGTCAGTTTTATTTCTATGCATAAGCAATTAAAAACCAGAACAAGAAATTAAGAAAACAATAAAATAAAAAAGTAAAATAAAAATAAAATAATAAGAAAAAGAAATTAAGAATACTTTTCCATTTATAATAGCATAAAAAAGAATAAAATACTTAGGAATAAATTTAACCAAAGAGGCTTAAGATTTTTACAATTAAAATTCCAAAATATTGCTGAAAGTCATTAAAGACCAAAGTAAATGAAAAAGATATCCTATGTTCATGGGTTGGAAAATTTGATATTGTTAAGATTACAATTCCCTCCAAAACTATATACAAATTCAGTGCAATCAAAATTCCATGGACCATTTTGCAGAAGTAGAAAAGCTGATCCTAAAATTCATACCCTCTATGATATCTGTAATAAAAATGGAAAACAAGTATTGGTGAGAATATGGAGAAATTGGAACCCTCCTTCATTACAGATAGGAATGTCAAATTGTTGAAACCTTTGTGGAAATTATTTTGGAGGTTCCTTAAAAAGTTAAACATACAATACAGCCCAGCAATTTCTAACCCTATCTCTGGTATTTAGTCCAAAGAATTGAAAATAAGTATTCAAACAAGTACTTGTACAAATACTTGTTTACAGCAGCACTATTCCAAATAGACAAAAGGTGGAAACAACTCAAATGTCCATCAACTAATGAAAGGATAAAGTGTGATATGTACATAAAATGGGATATTAGCTATAAAAATGAAGTACTGTTACATACTACAATGTGGATGGACCATTATGCTAATTGAAACAATCCAGACACAAATGGATACATACAGCGTGGAGCAAAAGTAGGTTTATAGTTGTGAGTATGAGTTTATTCTTGTATATTATTTACTAGAGGCACAAAATTCATGCAAGAGTAGGCCTTCCTTCCCCCGGCTGCCGGCACCAGCTTCCCTCTGGCACCCAGGACCTGGGCTTCCCTCACAGCCCCAGCTTTGTCCGGAAGGTCATCCAGAAGGATGTCCGGTCTAATTAGTGTATTATGTATGCTTTTATTATTATAGATTAATTATTGTATTAATTTCCATATGAACTACTGTAGACCTACTTTTGCCCCACCCTGTATTGTGTTATGTCATTTATGTGAAATATCTAGAATAGGTACATCCATAGTGACAAAACACAGATTAGTGATTTTTAGAGACTAGCGGAGGAGAAAATAGCAAGTGACTGTTTAATGACAATGAGGTTTACTTTTGGAGTGATGATATGTTTTGAAACTAGATATTGGTTATGGTGTACAACATTGTGAATGTACTAAAGATCACTGAATTTAACACTTTAAAAATAGTTGCCTTAGCCGGTTTGGCTCAGTGGATAGAGCGTTGGCCTGCGGACCCAAGGGTCCCGGGTTTGATTCCGGTCAAGGGCATGTACCTCAGTTGCAGGCTCCTCCCCAGCCTAGGCCCTGTTCCCTCTCTTTCACTCTCTTCTATAAAGCAATGGAAAAATATCTTTGGGTAAGGATTAAAAAAAAATAAAATCAGTTAATTTTGTGTTACGTGAATTTTACCTAAAAAGTGGATACTCTTACAGAAGTCCCTTTTATTTCCCCCATACTTTCATCAATAAATATTCAAAAAACAAGTATCCTACTTGACACACACAAGCAAAAGTGGAGACTCTTAATTCTCTCCATCTAAAAGTCTGACCTGCTTATTTTCTTGAGCCAAGCAGAATTCCTTATATCCTCATTAATAATAGTAATAACAGGTTACTATTTAACATATAACTTGTTGTCAACTATGATGCGTGTTTTTCATGTACCATATTATTTAAAATCTCACAACAATGTTATAATGGCATATAATAGATGCTAAGCAAGTATTTGTGGCATGAATGAACAAGCCCACAAGTAAGGTATATGTGAAGCAACTGATGTTGAGAATTTTCTCAACTTTCCCTATGTCTTCTAGTTAGTAAGTGGCAGAATTCAAACTCTAAGAACTGTAAGACAAATTTAAGAAAATAATATAAAATAAAAATATACCATTTTTGGCTTCAGCTCTAACCTCACATTAGAGAGAAAGATATCAGGTTCTATTTCTGGAAAGAAATTAAGTCCTTAATATTACTTTTTTTAGTCATATTGAAACTTAAATCTGTTAATTTGGTTGTATTGCTTTGATATCAGGCAGCCTTGACGTCCAATTTTCCATTAATTTAATAAACATGTGACTTTAGAAAAATTTCATTTAACCTTTCTAAAAGCCAGGTCTCTAATTTGTTAAAGATTGTAAAATGAACATGAAAGGATGGGCTGATGGAGCCAGAACTGGATGACAAGGCTACCTTACTCTCCTGTTGTTGTTTTTTTAAATAATAGCAACTGGCGCAAAATATTAAGAAAACATTGTTCAGGCCAAATAACAAACATCTGCAGGCTACATTTGGCCAGTAAGTTATAAGTTTTGACCTCTGTATTATTTCAAAGGAGGCAAAGAGTTAGGATACTGTGGTGATTAAAACATGAACTGTGGAGCCTACTGCCTGGGTTGCCATCCAAGCTTTGACTATTTACTAGTTCTGTAACCTTTGGCAAGCTTCTTGCTCTGTCTGTGTCTCAGTTGTCTTGTCTTTAACATAAGAATAATGATATTATGTATTTCATAAGTTTAGTATGAGGATTAAGGGAGAGCAAGAGGAAGGAAGAGGGGGAGAAAGAAAGGTGTATCGAGTCATTTAAAAATAGTCTGACATGTAACAAGTGCTCTGCAAATATATTAAATAAAACAAACCAAAAAAAAGATCTACATTCCCTTTCAGCTTTTAATATTGTATGTTTTAAATGGAACTTGTGGAAAGCTGATTACCTGCACTGATTCTAAGTTGGTCTTTACCTCATTTTGCTCATCTGAGCCTCAGTTTGCACATATGAACAATGGACAGTAATGGTACCTGCTTTGTATGGTTATTGTGAGGATTAAATGAGTTGATAGAGAGTTAATATATCTACAGTACTTAGAACATAGTCTGGCACAGATTAAGCACTATGTAAGTATTATCCATAATCATTATTAATTTTTAAAATGTTGCTTGGCAAAGCTCATGTAGGTCAGTATTGAAAAGCTCTAAAATATGTTTAATAGTATTTACAATAAAATCTATACCATAATGATGGAGCTGAACTTTTAATCCTTCTATTAACCCTTCACAAAAGTAAGGGTAAGGTCTACGAAGAGAAAAACTTCCAGTAAGTCATTTCACAGCTCACTTAATGCACTTCCATACCAGATTTAGATAAAAAGAAAAACAAAGCCAAAATCTGTATCTATGAAGGCAACTAATTGAATTTAATCTTAATAACTCGTAATGCATTTTCCACAATAAATCTAAGAAAATGAGGAAAATTCAAACTCTAATACACAGAATTGATTAGAAGAAAATTCTATACTGGAAAATAGGGTTATCTCCTGCCTCCCTAGTGAACTCAGTACTGGCGTTGGAAAAAGCAGGACCCTAACTATAATTTTTAAGGTGATAAAAATCTGGTATGAAGAAATAAAGCAGTCTTGGAAGGACTTGGGAGATAATGTCCAACAGAACAAATAAGAGTCCTAATGTGAGGGGACTGGAAATAGACTGGGAGCTCATACTGAATGAGTAGGGAACATTATAGGACACAAGTTTAAAGGTGCTACAAGTGGCATTCTAGAAATGACAATAACTATTAGTAGAATCTCAGAGAAGAGATGGAAATTCTTCAATATGAAAGAATAGGGGCAAGGGGAGATCTCACTGTGAAAAAGCAGAGGTTCTGTTGTGAGGAGACATGATATCATATGAAAAGTCCACTGTGAATTGATAAGGACACTAGTGATAAAGACTGGGGGTTATCCAAGTGGGGAAAACCCAGAATAGGGTCTTGGGGTTTAAGTCTAGAAATATTCTGAGTTTATAAGACTAGAATATAGTGTGGGAACTATTTTATAGATAAAGAGGAGATGGAATACTCCTTAGTATGAAAAGACAGAGTACAAGAGGAGACCTCAAATTTATAAAATGAGTGCTCTAATGAAGGGGAGGCAAGAAATTAGGCTCCCATTGAAAGGGGTGGGAAATATTAGAAACTCCAGTGGGAACAGATCGTGTTTTTCTTGTTTGAAAAGTCAGGGTACAAGTGCAATACTAGTGGGAAATAAGAGAAAATAATAAGAAACCTCTGAGAAAGAGGATGGCAAAATGTGTAACCAACAGTGGAAGAAAACTTCAGGAATCGGGGAGTAGATTTTTAAAAAAGGTAAAAGGAGAATCATCATTAGAAAAGTTGTGGCCCTTGGAAGGGACATGAGATCTATTGTTGGAAACCTTGTGGGAGAGTAAAGAGGACACTCTAGTGTGAAAAGAAATGGACAAGGCAGGACCATAGTCTTACAAAAAGCAGGGTGACTAGTATGAGATGTCAGAAAATAATGTGGAGCTTCTAAGGAAAATACTGAATGCTCCTCAAAGCAGAAAGGCAAAAGACTAAGGGAACCCCAGTGTGATAAAGTCAGGGGCTCTAGTGTGAGGGGACAAGGCAGGATATATTATTGTAGGACTTCAACTCCATTGGAGAGAATGAAAAATGTTGAAGCCCACTGAGGAAGAGAATGGATGTCTTGCCAGTTTGTGAAAAGGGATAATTTCAGTGTGATAGAACAAGTATACTGGGGGGTCCCAAGTGGGAGAAGATGTAAAGCACGTCATCTAGTGTGAGAGAATATGGGAAAAGGATGAATCCCCACATTAAAAAAAAGGAGAGCCTGGTAAGAAAATACAGGAAATATTTTGAGATTCCTAGTAAGAGGGTTTGGAAAAATATGGGGCTCCTAGTTGGATGCTCCTAGTTGGTAAGACTTGTAATATATGGTAAGTGAACAGTTTAAGGATATTGGATATGTTGTTTTCTCACTTTAGTAGGGCAGGAGCTCCCAAAATGAGAACACAAGACACAAGTGTTTGTCCTGTAGGAGAAAAGGGAGCCCTAGTGGGAAGAGCACGGAATTTCTTGTGGGAAAGGCCAGAAAATAATGTAAGAAACCCTATGTGGGAAGCCATGGCGACAAGGTGGGACCCCCTGGGGGAGGGGAGCACACGGAATATTGTGGGAAGCCAGAGATTGGAGGTGAGGAGCTCCCCCAGGGAACTAAAGAAAAAACCGCAGTGTGAGGGCTAAGAACACAGGGAACACCAGTGTGAAGGGTAGGGCAGACGGTTATGCTGGAGCATAATTTCCCTACCTTAGATGCCCAGCTCCACTTACCCAGGCAGAGCTCAAAGACGTAGGCATAGTAAGACCAGAGCACGACGAGGACGATGACGAGCACTGGCACCCAGGAAAGTACCCGGCGGCAGCCCCGCAGCCCCGCGGACAGAGCCATCTTCCAGCCCCGACGCATCTTCAGCTCGAGGATCGATCTAGCAGGCCTGCTGGCGCTGGGTCTGAACTACTGGGGCCGCAGCTGGGAGGCTGGAAAGCGCGTTGTGCGGCGCTCCACTGCCTACCCTGGCGGGAACCTTTTCACCGAGCTGATACCACCTGTGGAGCTGCAGGGCAGAGAGCTCCCAGGCTGGCACAAAAGGCATGAGTCATGACGAATAGGAACTGGCCTTTTGGGAGCGGAAGGTGATCTGTCAGGCCGTTGAGGCTGGGCACGCTCAGAGAGAGTACAAGCCCTCCCATTTCCTCCTCTCCCACCCACTTGCTACAGCGCTAGATGCAGGGCTAGAAACTGTAAAACAGAAGAAATATGGGTCTGCCCATCTGCTCTTGCTGCACTGCGTCCAGGCTCATCTCTCTGAGCTCTGTTTCTCTCTTTCTCTTTGCACCCTGCCCCCCTCACGCATAAATGAGCACACGTAAATGCAGTGTGAAAGATGCAATTTAACATCTCATAACTTAAAGATCATTTAGCTTCCTCGTCCTACTGCTGCTTAAACAATATGCTTTACACGTAATGCTGCAGTCTCTGCTTGGGTAAGTCCATTGGCAGGACGCTTCCTCCTTCTGTCTCTTCTTCACTTCTCCGAGTTAACTCAGTCCATTTTCAGAATAAATAAACATATTAAAATAGAAAACACAAATGGGGGAGACAGTAATTCTATGAGGGGTCAGAAAAAGCTACAAAATAGTTATATTTAAAAATAAATATGACTTTGCCAGACATATGAGAATGGAAGGACCTTTAGACAGAGGAAACAGCATTTGCAAGGGCATAGAGTAATAAAAATCCAAGGTTTTCTAAGAACAACTAGTAAAGCTTGAGAAGAGGGTATCTGAAGAGAAGAAGCTGGGTGTGAAACTGAGAATATAGGCTAAGGGCAGGATTTGAAGGTCCTTGTATGCCCAGACAGAGTGTGTGGGCATTGTCCTGTGAAATAGATTATGAACAGCCATTAAAGGTTTTGGAACAATAAAATTACATCATCATTGATGTATTTTTGTAAAAGAACTGGCGGAATTTTGGAGAGGAGAATGGCCTGGGAGCAGAGAGACCAATCAGGGAAGCAATTTAATTCAACACGTTTTTGGAGAAGTTGCTTTGTGTTAGGTCAAATTTAATATAAAAGAATGACAAAATAAGGGCCCTATCCCCAAGAAGCTCCTGTTATCATAAGTGCAATGTGCTCGGTGATACAAGCATAAGTGCAATAGAGGTATAGCAAGCTTTTGACATTTATAGATTTGATACTCACTGTTTAATTATTTTCAAGGGGAAATGACATGAAGAAATTTGTGACTTTGCTGATGAGACCCATGATTGATTCACATTCTGTATGACTGCAGTGTGAGAGCAATAATTTCAACTAGGTGGCTCACTGTTCTTTATTCATGGTTATATATGCAATACATTTCTGGGAGGGAGGAGACCTTTGTTGTTGGTTTTTCAAATTAATTTAACTTTATGATTGTACTAGAGGCCCAATGCACAAAATTCGTGCACGAAGTGGGGGTGTCCCCTCAGCCCAGCCTGCATCCTCTCTAATCTGGGACCCCTCAGGGGATGTTCAACTGCTGGACAGTCAGAAATCCTTCTCACAATTCTGGACTGCTGGCTCCTAATTGCTCCTAATCACTCACCTGCCTGCCTGCCTGGTCACCCCTAAATGCCCAACCACCCGCCGGCCTGATCGCTCCTCACTGCCTCTGCGTGCCAGCCTGATTGTTCCTAAGTGCCCACCCCACCAGCCTGGTCACCCCTTACTGCACCCCCTGCCAGCCTGGTTGCCCCAACTGGCCCCCCAGCCAGCCTAATAGCCCCCAACTGCCCCCCCTGCTGGCCTGGTCACCCCCAACTTCACCCTCCTCTGCTGGCCTGGTTGCCCCTGACTTCCCCCCCCACCCCGCTGGCATGGTCACTCCCAACTGCCCCCCCACCCCCGTCGGCCTGGTCACCACTCCCAGCCCGCCCGCCAGTGTGGTCACGCCACACAGCCTGCTGTTCAGTCATTTGGTCGTCCCTCACTAACCCCCCTGCCGGCTTGGTCGCCCCACGCAGCCTGCTTGTTCAGTCATTTAGTCATCCCTCACTAACCCCCTGGCCGGCCTGGTCACCCCATGCAGCCTGCTTGTTCAGTCATTTGGTTGTCCCTCACTAACCCCCATGACGGCCTGGTCGCCCCACGCAGCCTGCTTGTTCAGACATTTGGTTGTCCCTCACTAACCCCCCTGCCAGCCTGGTTGTAGGCAGCCATCTTGTGAGGGCATGAAGGTTAATTTGCATATTACCTCTTTATTATAAAGGATTGCTAAATTAATAATATAAAGAAATGCAGACTCATTACAGTTGCAATATTTTAATAGCCCAATTAATTATTTGAGCCCTAAAGTTCTGACATGGATAATTAAATATTATGTTTTTCAGCTTTATCAAGATTCTAGAGGCCTGGCACACAAAATTCATGTGCAGGTATGGTCCCAAGTCCTGTGATCAGGGCCATCTTCTTTGCTTGCCCAAAGCCGGCCACGCCCCCTGCTGCTGGCCACAGGGAGGAACCGAAAGGTCGGCCATTCCGCCCACTCGCTGGCCCCACCACCCACCCTGGTTCCCCATTAGCCATCGGGTGATTGGAGACTGATGGCCGGGGGAAGGGACCAAGAGGTGGTCAGTGTGCCTAATAGTGACTGGTTGAGCAGGTGTTCTGGTCATTCCACCTTTAGGTCAATTTGCATTTACCCTTTTATTATATAGGATAATTAACAACTAAAAATTGTATATATTTAAGGTGTACAGCATGATGATTGACTATGCATATACATATTACATTGAAAATGATTACCACAATCAAACTAGTTAACACATCAATCATCTCCCATAGTTACCATTTTTTGACAAATTTTTAAATCCTTATTGTTTATTCAGATCTTTTGCCCATTTTTTATTTGGATGTTTGTCTTCCAATTAAAAAATGGGCAGAAGACCTGAATAGACTTTTCTTCAAACAGGACATAAAAATGGCCAAGAGACACATGAAAAAATGCTCAAAGTCACTAATCATCAGAAAAATGCAAATTAAAACCACAATGAGATATCACTGCACACCTGTCAGAATGACTATCATCAAAAAATCAACAACAAGTGCTGGTGAGGATGTGGAGAAAAGGGAGTGCTAGTTCACTGCCAGTGGGAATATAGGTTGGTGTAGCTGTTATGGAAAACAGTATGGAGTTCCTCAAAAAACTAAAAATGGAACTTCCATTTAACCCAATGATCCACTTCTGGAAATATATCCTAAAAATTCTAAAACACCAATCAGAAAGAATATATGCATCCCTATGTTCATTGTAGCATTATTTACAATAGCTAAAACTTGGAAACAGCCCATCAGTAGATGAATGGATAAAAAAGCTGTGGGACATTTACACTATGGAATGCTACGCAACTGTAAAAAAGAGGGATCTCTTACCCTTTGGGACAGAATGGATGGACCTCAAAAAATACTATGCTAAGTGAAATAAGCCACCCTGAGAAAGATAAATATCACTTGATCTCACTTATTTGTGGAATCTAATAAAAAAAATGAATTGACCAACAAAATAAGACCTGAGGCAGGGATGCATGGAACAGACTAACATACCTCAATGGGGGGTTAGGGGGACAAGAAGAGATAAACCAAAGAACTTATATGCTTATATGCATAGCCCATGGATGTGGGCAATAAGATGGTGAAGACCTGGAGGGGAGTAAGGGTTGGGAGGAGAAGGAAGGGGGTGGGGGTGGGGGAGGAAATATCTGTAATACTATCAACAATAAAAATATATTTAAAAATGAAAAAAAAATCTTATTGTTGCCCTGACCGGTTTGGCTCAGTGGATAGAGCGTCGGCCTAGGGACTGAAGGGTCCCGGGTTCGATTCCAGTCAAGGGCATGTACCTTAGTTGAGGGCATATCCCCAGTGGTGGGTGTGCAGGAGGCAGCTGATCGATGTTTCTCTCTCATCGATGTTTCTGGCTCTCTATCCCTCTTCCTTCCTCTCTGTAAGAAAATCAATAGAATATATTTTTATAAAAAATCTTATTGTTGAGAGTATTACAGATGTTTCCTTTTTCCCCCATTGCCCCCTTCCACCCGGTTCCCCGCCCTGCCCCAGGCCTTCACCACTCTATTGTCTGTGAGCATAGATAATGCATATATCCATATAAGATATTTGGTTAATCTCTTCCTACACCCCCCTCACCCCTTCAGTCTGAGATTTGTCAGTCTGTTTCATTTTTCCATGCCCTTGGTTCTATTTTGTTTTATTTTTTTATGTTGTTATATTTTAATCAGAGCCAGGCATTAAATGGCATAAAATACTCTATATTTCTCTTCACTGTTCCAAATCTCATAAACTTCAAACCCAAATATGACACAAGCAGTTTCAACAATTATTTTGACCAGCCTCCCAATCCCAAAGGAGATTAAAACATAATAATGTAAAAAAATTAAGGTCAAGGTGTCTTAGTATCACATCCAATGACTAACCTTTGTTAGCTCCACCCTGAATGTTTCTGAGCTTATCTTGCTGTCAAACAAGTGGTAAGTTATCAATTCCCTGGGGGATTGTCCCTGAAAACAAGCCACCCTCTCTAGATACAGTAAGCACTTTAAGTGGGGTACTTACTTCTTCTGGGTCAGGTCCAATGTTTGGCTCTCAAAAGCAAGATAAAGAATTGACGGGGATTAAAAATGGCAGCAGAGTAAGTGGCTGCTGCAAGGACATGCTCCCAAGAATAAGTTGATATTACAACTATAATACAGAAAATTTTCCTGAATAATTAACAGAAAACTCGAAGGTGAGAATCATGACACCCAAGGAATGAAAGTGGAGACCACATAGAGACTGGTAGAAGGAGCAGAGGTGCAAAAGAACTGGCTGGGTGCCCACAGACAGCAACTGAAGTCTCAGAGAGATATCTCAGCTGTAGGGGGTTGCCACTGAGAACTCTGGTATCTAATCCCCAAGCTGGGCCCCCCAGTAGAGAGCACCAAAACTGATGAGGGTACCCACATAACATCTGGCTGTGAAAAGCAGCAGGGTGCTGTCTGCAGAGAGGGACAGCTGAAAATTCAGGAACCCTCTTAAAGGGTCAATGCACAAAATTCCCTGGGGAGTCACCCACCTTGTGCTCTGGCAGAGGAAGGGTGAAATAGACTGGAGACAGGAGATAGAGCTCAGAAGGCAGACACCCCAAGTTTCCTGGGCTGAGTCATTCCCTCAACACATCTGAGGCCATCTTTCCCACATCGACATTGGCCTTGCCTGGGGGGAAGACACTTGAGACAATCTACTGGAAAACACCTTACCCTGAAGCCACTTAAGAGCTTTAAAATAACAATTAGCCTCCAGACAGAAGCAACTGCCCCATTTTGTTGAAAAAAATCTCACCATACCTGATATGATTGCCTGAGGGTCAATTCAAGTTGGAATCCTATCAGTCTGTAGGCAGAGGCTGTCACTGGAAGTTTTAGTCTTTGCCTAATCTATATTAGTCAGAAACAGCCTTTTAACACTGTCCTACATTAGATCTTGAGAGGTGTACAGCAGCGGTTCTCAACCTGTGGGTCCCGACCCCTTTGGGGGTGCAACGACCCTTTCACAGGGGTCACCTAAGACCATCGGAAAACACATATATAATTACATGTTGTTTTTGTGATTAATCACTATGCTTTAATTATGTTCAATTTGTAACAATGAAAATACATCCTGCATATTAGATATTTACATTACAATTCATAACAGTAGCAAAATTACAGTTATGAAGTAGCAACGAAAATAATTTTATGGTTGGGGGTCACCACAACATGAGGAACTGTATTAAAGGGTCGTGGCATTAGGAAGGTTGAGAACCACTGGAGTAGAGGATCTACCTAATACATAATCACAAACTCAAACAGAAGGCCAAAATGAGGAGACAAAGAAACAATGGCTAGAATGAAAAAATTAGAGAATTTTCCAGGAGAAGAGATAAATGAAGCAGAGATAAGAAATTTATGTGAAACAGAGTTCAGAGTAATGATGGTAAAAATGCTCCAACAGCATGAAAAAAAGGTATAACAACTATGAAAAAAGAACAGTCTGAGATAAAGAAGGACATAACACAAATAAAGAACACATTGGAAGGAATACACAACAGATGAGGGGAAGCTGAGGATCGAATCAGTGAATTAGAAGACAGAGTTGAAAATATCACTCAATCAGAAACCAAAGAGGAAAAAAACAATTAAAAAACAGGAGGACAGCTTAAGGGAGCTGTGGGACAATGTGAAACGTACAATATTAGAAGAGCAGGTGTACCAGAAGAGGCAAAAAGGGAGAAAGGCATAGAGAAGGTGTTTGAAGAAATAAAGGCAGAAAACTTCCTTGACCTGGTAAAGGAAAAAGTCACACAAGTTCAGGAGGCACAGAGAACCCCAAAAAAGAAGAACCCAAAGAGGCCCATGTCCAGACACATCATAATTAAAATGCCAAAGTTAAAGACAAAGAGAGAATCTTAAAAGCAGCAAGAAAAAGAAAACTGTTCACTACAAAGGGGCTCCCATAAGGCTGACACCTGATTTCTCATCAGAAACTCTACAGGCTAAAAGGGAATGACATGAAGTACTCAAGGTAATGGAAAGCAAGGATCTGAGACCAAGGTTACTATATCCAGCCAGGCTATCATTCAAAATAGACAATCAAATAAAGAGCATCCCAGACCCCCCCCAAAAAAAGGCGAAAGGAGTAAAACACTACCAAGCCAGCATTACAAGAAATGCTAAAGGGATTGCTGTAATGAGAAGAAACAGAGAAACCTAGCCATACAGAATTAAAATGGCAATAAATAAGTACATATCAATAATAACCCTAAATGTAAATGAAATAAATGCTCCAATCAAAAGGTGTAGGGTAGCTGAATGGATACAAAAACATGACCCAACTATATGCTGTCTACAAGAGACCCATCTCAAAACAAAAGACACACACAGGCTGAAACCGGTTTGGCTCAGTGGATAGAGCGTCGGCCTGCGGACCGAAAGGTCCCAGGTTCGATTCCGGTCAAGGGCATGTGCCTGGGTTGCGGGCACACTCCCAGTAGGAGATGTGCAGGAGGCAGCTGATCGATGTTTCTCTCTCATCGATGTTTCTAACTCTCTATCTCTCTCCCTTCCTCTCTGTAAAAAATCAATAAAAATATATTTAAAAAAAAAAAAAAAAGACACACACAGGATGAGAGTGAAGGGACGGGAAAAAAAATATTCCATGCAAAAAAAGAAAAATAAACTGGGGTAGCAATACTCATATCCAACAAAATAGACTTCAAAATGAAGGCCATCACAAGAGACAACAAATGTCACTACATAATAATAAAGGGATCAATCCAACAAGAGGATATAACCCTGGTAAACATATATATACCCAATATAGGAGCACCTAAATATATATATTTTATAAAAGCTTCTAGAGGAATTTAACAGAGAAATCAACAACATAACAGTCATAGTAGGGGACATTAACACCCCTCTGATTCACCAGATAGATTTTCCAGACAAAAACTTAACAAGGAAACAGAGACTCTACAAGACACACTGGATAAGATGGATTTAATATACATTTATAGAACATTTCACCCCAACACAGCAAAATATACATTCTTCTCAAGTTCACATGGATCATTCACAAAGATAGACCACATTTCAAGACACAAAACAAGTTTCCACAAATTCAAGAAGATTAAATTCATATCAAGCATCTTCTCAACTCACAGTGGAATGAAATTAGAAATCCACTACAATAAAAACACCCAAAAACATTCAAACACATGAAGGCTAAATAGCATGTTATTAAACAATGAATAGGTTACCAATGAGATCAAGAAATGAATAAAAATCTTCCTGGAAACAAATGAAAATGAACACAAAACAACCCAAAATCTCTGGGACACAGCAAAAGCAGCCTTGAGATGGAAGTTCATAGCACTACAGGCATACCTAAAAAAACAAGGAAAATCAACAATAAAATATTTAACCCTACAACTAGAAAATCCCAGAGTAAGTAGAAGGAAGGAAATTATAAAGATTAGAGCAGAAATAAATAACGGAGAGACTGAAAAAACTATACAAAAATATCAATGAAACCAAGGGCTGGTTCTTTGAAAGGATAAAAACAAATTGATAAACCATTAGTTATACTCATCAAGAAACAAAGAGAGAGGACCCAAATAAATAAAATTAGGAACAAAAGTGGAGGAGTAACTGACACCACAGAAATACAAATGATTGTAAGAAAATATTATGAACAACTATATGCCAACAAGCAGGACAACGTGGGTGAAATAGAGAAATTCCTAGAAAAATACAATCTCCCAAAACTGAATCAGGAATAATAAAAAAACCTGAATAGGCCAATAACAACTGATGAAATAGAGAACAGTAATAAAAAAACTCATAGCAAACAAAAGCTCCGGTCCAATGGCTTCACAGGGGAGTTTTACCAAACATTCAAAGAAGGACTAACACCTATATCCCACAAACTATATCAGAAAATGCAAAAGGAAGGAACACTTCCAAACTCTTTTTATGAGGCCAGCATTATCCTAATTCCAAAACCAGATAAATACACTACAAAGAAAGGGAATTATAGGCCAATATCCCTGATGAACATAGATCCTAAAATCCTCAACAAAATATTAGCAAATTGCATCCAGCAATATATTAAAAAGATCATACACCATGATCAGGTGGGATTTATTCCAGGAATACAAGGCTGGTACAATATTTGCAAAAAAATAAACATGACACATCACATAAACAAATTGAAAGACAAAAATCATATGATCATATCAATAGACGCAGAGAAAGCACTTGGCAAAATCCAACACCCATTTTTTTCTTGGTTGTTTTCTTTTTTTAATTTAAATTCTTCATTGTTTAAAGTATTACACAAGTCTCCTTTTTTCCCCATTGATATCTCCTCAGCCACCCTCAGCGCCCAGCACATGCCCTCATCCCTCCAATCTGTGTCCATTGGTTATGCTCATATACATGCATACAAGTCCTTTGGTTGATCTCTTACCCCCTCACCCCCGCAGTCCCTCAGAGGTTGGACAGTCTGTTCAATGCTTCTATGACTCTGGTTCTATTTTTGTTCATTGGTTTATGTTGTTCATTATATTCCACAAATGAGTGAGATGATGTGATATTTAACTTTCTCTGACAGACTTATTTTGCCTAACATAATGCTCTCCAGTTCCACCCAAGCTGCTGAAAATGGTAAGAATTCCTTCCTTTTTACAGCAGCGTAGTATTCCATTGTGTAGCTGTACTACAGTTTTCTAATCCACTCCTCTGCTATGGGCACTTAGGTTGTTCCTAAATCTTAGCTATTGTAAATTGTGCTGCTGTGAACATAGGGGTGGATATATCCTTTCTGAAGGTGTTTCTGTTTTCTTGGGATATATTCCTAGAAGTGGGATCACTGGGTCAAATGGGAGTTCCATTTTTAATTTTTTGAGGAAACGCCATACTGTTCTCCACAGTGGCTGAACCAGTCTGCATTCCCATCAGCAGTGCAAGAGGGTTCCATTTTCTCCGCATCCTTGCCAGCATTTGTCCTTTGTTGATTTGTTGATGATAGCCATTCTTACAGGTGTGAGATGATACCTCATTTTTGTTTTGATTTACATCTCTTGGATGATTAGTGACTTTGAGCATTTTTTCATATGTCTCTTGGCTTTCTCTTTGTCCTCTTTCTAAAAGTGTCTATTTAGATCCTTTGCCTATTTTTTGATTGGATTGTTTATCTTCCTTTTGTGAACTTATATGAGTTCCCTATAAATGTTGGAGATTAAACCCTTATCGGTGATAACATTGGTAAATATGTTCTCCCATGCAGTGGGCTTTCTTGTTGTATTGTGGATGGTTTCATTTGCTGTGTAGAAGCTTTTTATTTTTGTGTAGTCCCATTTGCTTATTTTTTCTTTAGTTTCCTTTGCCCTAGGAGTTATATTGGTAATGATATTGCTATGACAAATGTCAGCTAGTTTGCTGCTTATGGCTTCTTCTAGGATTTTTATGGTTTCCCATTTTACTTCTAAGTCCTTTATCCATTTTGAGTTTATTTTTGTGTATGGTGTAAGTTGGTGGTCTAGTTTTATTTTTTTATTTTTTGCCTGTATCTGTCCAATTTTCCCAATACCATTTATTGAAGAGACTGTCTTGACTCCATTGTATGCTCTTGCTCTTTTGTCAAATATTAATTGAGCAAAATGGATTGGGTTAATTTCTGGGTTCTCTATTCCATTCCATTGGTCTATATGTCTGTTTTTGTGCCAATACCAGGCAGTTTTTATATTCGGATAGCTTGATATCTGGTATTGTGATCCCTCCAACTTTGTTAACTTTCTCAAAATTGCTGCAGCTAATCGGAGTCCTTTTTTATTCCAGATGAATTTTTGAAGAGTTCCAGCACCCATTTTTGATAAAAACTCTCAGGAAAGTGGGAATAGAGGGAGCATGTTTCAACATGATAAAGGTTCTATAAGGCAAACCTACAGGCGACATCATACTCAATGGGAAAAAATTAAAACAATTTCCCTTAAGATGAGGAACATGACAGGATGCCACTACCACCACTCCTGTTCCACATAGTACTGGAAGTGCTAGCCATAGTGATAAGACAAGAAGAAGAAATAAAAGGCATCAAAATTGAAAAAGAAGAAAACTGTCATTATTTGCAGATGACATGAAATTGTACACAGAAAACCCCAAAGACAGCATCAAAAAACTACTAGACTTAAAAAATAAATTCGGTAATGTAGCAGGATACAAAATTAACACCCAGAAATCTATAGCCTTTTTATACACCAATAATAAAATCACAGAAAGAGAAACTAAAAAAATAATCATATTTACCACTGCAATAAAAAAAAAAATTAAGATACCTAGGAATAAGCTTAACTAAGGAGGTAAATGACCTGTACTCGGAAAACTACCGGACATTGATAAAAGAGATAAAGGAAGATATAAACAAATGGAAGGATTTACCATGTTCATGGATTGGTGTAATCAACATCATTAAAATGTCGATACTACCCAAAGCAATCTATAGATTCAATGCAATCTCCATTAAGATACCAAAGGAATATTTCACAGACCTAGTACAAACTCTCCAAAAATTCATATGGAATAAAAAAAGACCCTGATTAGCTGCAGCAATCCTGAAAAAGAAGAACATCAAGCTATATTACAAAGCCACTGTTCTCAAAAACTTCCTGGTACTGGCACAAGAACAGATACATAGACCAATGGAACAGAACAGAGAACCCAGAGATCGACCAAAGCCTTTGTGTTCTATTAACATTTGACAAAGGAGGCAAGAGCATACAATGGAGTCAAGACAGTCTCTTCAATAAATGGTGCTGGGAAATTGGTCAGATACATGCAAAAAAAAAAAAAAAAAAAGAAACTAGAACACTAACTTACACCATACACAAAAATGAACTCAAAATGTTTAAAGGACTTAAATGTAAAATGGGTATAAAAGCCGCAACCAGCATGGCTAGGGTTCAGGATCTTGAGAAGGGCCACACACAAATGAAGACACTAGACAAGAAATATGAATTTGAAATCATGGGGGGCAAGGCAGAAAACCCTTCTCTAGTGGAAAGGCTCCACTGGGGCCCAGGCCCTGTTAGCTTTTATTCAATTTTAGAATACACATCTTGCCCTTGGTCAGGCAGGCAATCCAGTAGCAGACAGACTATCTTAAAGGTCAGTAAATATTAGTAAAGATTTACTTTGAGACTATTAGGTCAGGAAATTGCTTGAGCCACCATTGTCTCAACAGAACAAACGGTGCATAACTTTTAGCCCTTGCCAATGCTCAAGGTCCATCAGCCTTCTGAGTTCCCTGTTGCACTTTCATGATAGTGCAGACAATGGTGTAGACCAGGTGTGGGCAAACTTTTTGACTCGAGGGCCACAATGGGTTCTTAAACTGGACCAGAGGGCCAGAACAAAAGCATGGATGGAGTGTTTGTGTGAACTAATATAAATTCAAAGTAAACATCATTACATAAAAGGGTACGGTCTTTTTTTTTTTAGTTTTATTCATTTCAAACTGGCCGGATCTGGCCCGTGGGCCGTAGTTTGCCCACGGCTGGTGTATACAGTTAACTTCCAGCAAACAGGAAACCATAAAAATCTTAGAAGACTCTATAAGCAGCAAAATACCAGACATTTGTCATAGCAATATCTTCACCGATACAGCTCCTAGGGCAATGGAAACTACTAAGGAGAAAATAAAGAAATGGGATTACATCAAAATAAAAAGCTTCTACACAGCAAAAGAAACCATAAACAAAACAACAAGAAAGCCCACTGCATGGGAGAACATATTTGCCAATGTTATCTCCAATAAGGGTTTAATCTCCCAACATTTACAAGGAACTCATACAACTTAACAAAATGAAGATAAACAATCAAAAAATGGGCAAAGGGCCTAAATAGACACTTTTAGAAATAGGACATACACAAGGCAAAGAGATATATGAAAACATGCTCAAAGTCACTCATTTGCATGCACAAATTCCCTCCCCTTATCCACCTTATCCACAACTTCTGCAGTAGCCACTTCTAAAGCCACCAGAATTTCCTCCACCTCTGTGTCCTCATTCTCCTACTCCCCACTCCTATCTCCAGTGCAGCCATGGGCACCCTCCCATCCAGTTCTCAAAACAGCCACAGGCATGTCCTGGGCGGGGTCCTATTCTTTAAAATAGATACTCAGGACTTCTGTGGACACAGCCTCATTTAATGAATCCCAGCTTCTCTTCCTGGAGAAGGGCATGTTCAAACCCTGTTCCCGCATGCCAGGGCGCATTTTCTCTGAGGGGAGGAAGGTCCTCCTCAGGATAGCTCTTGAAAAGATAATCTTTTTCTTCGTGATGCACGTTGTCTCCAACTAAACCCCAGTGTTGAGGATAATCTGGGCTGGTATCTGGAGAACATAGTCTGGTACTTCCACAGCAGGACATTCTGCCCTCTCCATTTCTGATGATTCAGTTTTCTTCGGAGGCCTGCAGCCCACAGTCCATTTACCTGGTATCCCCTCTTTTGAGGAAGGGTTGAGTTGGGTGTATGCTGTTCACAGTACTGGTCCAGGAACCCATGCCAACCTGGTGGGGCCTAGGATACCCAGTGGGCTGCAGAGCCGCAGCAGGCCCAATGCCATTGATGGCACCACCAGTCTTCTCTTCACAGTGTCCCCCTCCTCTGTCCCCTTGGGGTTGTAGTCCCTGGTGAGGTCAGCAGGGCTCCTGCGGTCCAGCTCTTCTGCTTCTGCTCAAAGTCCTCCTCAAGCCCCACTCCGAAGGTCATTTTTTTCGTACCAGGACTTCGCCACTCTGTTTGCCTTTTAATTTAACTGTACCCTCTTCGTCTAACTTGCAGCTGTTTACTTCGTTGACATAGCCAGGGGAAGGCACTTGAACTGGATCAAAGAGATAGTTTTGTATCATTTTATAGCACCTGCACCCCATCTGGATTATTTTTTGTATTATCTGTTGTGAAGATTATCCATTAGATTTCTCTAGAAGTTTAACTTCTCTTCCTGGGGCTGGTTGGTGGTGTTGGGGTCTGGGCACTCATGGCTTTGGCGGGGCGGGGGGGGGGGGGACACTCAGAAGTGCCCAAAGCCCATGGACCTGGCAGCTCTGGTTTTATTTCATTCATCAGTTTATTCTGTGCATTATATTTCTTGTTCATTTATTTTTCTTTTTAGATTCAATTGCTGATAGATATGTATTTATTGCCATTTTATTGTTCATATTTTTTATCTTTCTTCTTCTCCTCCTCCTCCTCTTTCTCCTCCTCCTTCCTCTTCTTAAAGAATACCCTTCAACATTTCATGTAATACTGATTTGGTGTTGATGAACTACTTTAGCTTTCTCTTCTCTGTGAAGCTCTTTAACTGATCTTCAATTCTAAATGAGAGCTTTGCTGGGTAGAGTAATCTTGGTTTTAGGTCCTTGCTATTCATGACTTTGAATATTTATTGCTACTCCCTTCTGGCCTGCAAAGTTTCTGTTGAGAAATCAGCTGACAGTCATATGGGTTCTCCTTTGTAGGTAACCAACTGCTTTTCTCTTGCTGCTTTTAAGATTCTCTCTTTGTCTTTAACCTTTGGCATTTTAATTATGATGTGTCTTGGTGTAGGCCTCTCTGGGTTCCTCTTATTTGGGACTCTATGCACTTCCTGGATTTGTAAACCTATTTCTTTCACCAGGTATGGGAAGTTTTCTGTCATTATTTCTTCAAATAGGTTTTCAATATCTTGCTCTCTCTCTTCTTCTTCTGATACCTCCATAATGCAAATGTTGGTACACTTAAAGTTGTCCCAGATGCTCCTTACACTATTTTTATATTTTTGGATTCATTTTTCTTTTTGCTCTTCTTATTGGGTGTTTTTTGCTTCCTCATATTCCAAATTGTTGATTTGATTTTTGGAATCTTCTACTTTAATGTTGAATCCCTGTAAATTATTCTTTATTTCAGTTAATGTATGCTTAATTTCTGACTGGTTCTTTTTCATGGCTTTCAAATTCTTACTCAGATCCTTGAAAGTCTCATTAAGTGATTAATGTTGCAATGAACATTGGTGTACATTACCTTTATAAATAAATGTTATCAAAATTTTCAGGTAGACACCCAGAAGAGGGATTGTTGGTAGCTCCTATCTTAATTTTTGAGGAACCTCCATATTGTTTTCCATAGTGGCTGTACTAGTTTACATTCTCACCAGCAGTATATTGGGGTTCCCTCTTCTCCACATCCTCTCCAACACTTATTTATTGGACAATAGCTATTCTAAGAGGTGTGAAGTGGCATTTCACTGTAATTTCTATTTGTATTTCCCTTAAATCTAGTGATGTTGAGCATCTATTCAAATATCTATTGGCCATCTGTGTGTCTCCTCGGGAAAGTGTCTATTCAGGTCCTCTGCCCATTTTTAAATCAAATTGTTTGTTTTTTTATTGTTTTTTTAGTTGTGTGAGTTCTTTATTTTGTATTTTGTATATTAGTCCCTTACCAGAGGTATTGTTTGCAATACCATTTTGTTGGTTGCTTTTTGTTTTGTTGATGGCTTCTTTTGCTGTGTAGAAGATTTTTAGTTTGATGTAGTCCCAATTGTTTATTTTTGCTTTGACATCCCTTCTCTTTGGGGTCAAGTTCACAAAAACCCATTCTGACACCAAGGACCATGAGTTCAGTGCCTATGTTTCCTACTTTGTATTTTATTGTTTCAGATCTCATATTCAGGTCTTTAATCCATTTTGAGTTATTTTTTGAACATGGTGTTAGATAGAAGTCTAGTTTCATTCTTTTGCATGTGACTTTTCAGTTTTCTCAACACCAGTGATAGAAGAACTTTTCCTTTCTCCATTGTATGTTTTTGGCCCCATTGTCAAAAATTAGTCGCTCATATATGTGTGGGCTTACTTCTGGGCTTTCAATTATGTTCCAGTGGCCTGTGTTTCTGTTCTTCTGCCAATTCCATACTGTTTTGATTACTGCAGCTTTTTAGTATAGTTTGAAGTCAAGTAGTGTGATACTTCTGGCATTGTTCTTTTTTTTCTCAGGATTGGTATAGCTATTTGAGGTCTTTTGTGGCTCATACAAATTTGAGAAATTTTTTCTATTTCTGTGAAAAATTCCATTGAAATTTTGGTAGGAGTTGCATTAAATTTGTATACTGCTGTAGGTAATATGGATATTTTAACAATTTTAATTCTACCAACATATGAATATGGAATATCTTTCCATGTCTTTATGTCTTCTTCAATTTCTTTCAACAGTGTCTTGTAGTTTTAAGTTCAGAGGTCTTTTACCTTCTTTGTAAAGTTTATTACCAAATATTTTATTTTTCGTTGTGTTTGTAAATGGGATTGTTTTCTTTACTTCTCCTTCTGATATTTCATTGTTAGTGTATAGTAATGCAACAGACTTTTGTACATTGATTTGGAATCCTGAAACATTACTGTATTTGTTTATTGTTTCTAATATTTTTTGTGGAGTCTTTAAGGTTTTCTATATAAAGTATCATATCATTGTTAAATAATGACAGGATCACTTGTTTATTCCAAATTTAGATGGCATTTATTTACTTTGCCTGGTTGCTCTGGCTAGGACTTCCAGCAGTGCTATGTTGAATAAGAGTGGTGTGAGTGGACATCCTTGTCTTGTTCCTGATCTTGGAGGATGAATTATCAGTTTTTCACTATTGAGTATGTATGTTAGTTGAGGGTTTGTATATATGGAATTTATTTTGTTGAAACACTTTCTTCCTATATCCATTTTATTACTTATTGAGTGTTTTAATCATAAATGGATGCTGCATCTTGTCAAATGGCTGCAGGTCAAAACTATCGGCAGAAGGCCAAACTAGAGAGGAATTTATCAATGCAAACAGGAAAGAAAAGTGAGGACTTACTGCAAATAGATAAAAGGGATCAACTTTTAGAGATGCCACTAGAAATAGGTTCCCTAGAATTTGGCTAAAGTGTGTGTGTGTGTGTGTGTGTGTACATGTGTGTGCATATGTACACATGTATGTTGCAGAGGGAGGGTCTCAATTCTAAGAAAAAAGAAGAGGAATATAGTACAGAAATAGGTAGAGGAGAAAAGCCTTCATTTCCTTTCATTTATAATTGAAATGACCACTAAATTCTTCTCTGCTGAAAGAATTCTAGAAATTTTCTCTGGAGCTGGTCTTCCAAGGCCTCTATTTATTAGGTAACATTATAGAAAGAAGGTTGTGAAGAGTACTTGACCAGGGCTGAAAATAGTATAAGCTGATTGCAGAGATTACATTGCCCAGGTTTTCCTTCTTTATCAAAATTGATATAGGTGACTAAATGTGCTCTCATCAGAAATACCTTGATATAGTCTGCTTATTGAGAAAGGCTGTGAGGGATGGTGAAGCTGGTTCTTTTTTTTTTTTTCCTTGTGAGATCAGTTCACATAAATCTGAAGCACAAAATGCTATTATCCACTTTCAAGAAACTGGCTCAAGTTCTATCATGTCTACATGGCCAAGGACAAAGAATAACACCTTAAGAAGTTTTGAAAGCCACTTGTTATGAGTGGGCATGAGCAGAAACTACTGAATCTATGACCTGTCCCTCCTTCCCATTTCCCAGGGAAGGGTTGCTTCCTTCTTACTTCTTAGCCCTGTGAAGATGTGAAAGCAGAAAGAATATGAAAAGTCATGTTGCAGCACTTGCTATGCAAATTAATGCCCCTATAATATAAAAGGCTGGATGTCTTAGACCCCAGGACTGTCCATTCTCCTTCAGGGAATGACCATAAGTGTCAACCATGAGGTTTTCCTTTCCACCATGAATACACACTACTAAGTGTGTCAGGTGAGTGTGACAGGGTCCTCCATTACATCCTGTTAGGGGAGGCTGGACTATCTTTTATTAAAAAAATATTTTTATTGATTTCAGAGGGAGGAAGAGAGAGAGACAGAAACATCAATGATGAGAAAGAACCATTGATCCACTGCCTCCTGCATGCCCCTACTGGGTCCGCAACCTGGGTATGTGCCCTGACAGGGATTCAAGCCGAGCCCTGACCTCCTGGGTTCATGGGCTGATGCTCAACCACTGAGCCACACCAGCCAGGTGAGACTGGACTATCTTTTGCAAAAAGCCTCGAGGAGCTAGGAATGGAAGACAGCCATGGGCTGGCTACACATTGGGGGACCAAATGGAAAGTGTAAATTAAAAAGAGTATAATGGGGCAAGTGCTGTGAACTTTGTTTTGTCATCAATTATTTTTGCATGGTACAATTAGAGGAAATAATGACTAGTTGTAATAGTGCCATTATGTTTATTGCAGATCGACTATTCTCAAGCACAGATTTTATGGCCTTTTTCCCAAAAGGTTGCTGGCTTCTGACCCTGCCTGAAAATTTCCTAAGGAAGTCACAAATTCTAGGGCACAGGAGAGTGGAAAGTGGAATTGCCCTTCCCACTTCATTATTTTCACCATTTCCTTCTATTTTCTCTCTCTTTCCTGAACCTAATCCTGTTGATTTTGTAACACTATCACTGGTATAATCTAGAATAGTTTGTAGAATAGAAAGAACTCTACAACAGCAGTTGTGAGGGAAAAAATCCTTCTATCCCAGGAGTTTTGCTTTACAATTAAGTTTCTGAATGGCTTGGGGAACATTGCTTAATATGGCTGATCTTACTAATATTTATGGAGGCCTCTAGGATCAGGTGAGAACTGAGTATGATTTGAACGTAGAGGAAGATATTTTCAGGTTTAGGTGTCTGCGTTTTATTTTTTATTCATTAGGAAAATACGTTTTGGAGCCAGACTTCTTGGGTTTTTACCCAAGCTTCACCACTTAGCAACTATGATATCTTGGGAACACTACTTAGCCTCTCTGGGCATTGGTTTCATCATCTTTTAAATGGAGACAAAGGAGTAATTTATTATGGTTAAGTGAGTTAACATATATAAAGTTCTTAGAATAGTGTATGGTAGTAAAGTTTCTGTATAGAGAAATGATAGGAGAATAGGAAAACCTTTCTATAGATAGAATTTCTCAGAGGTACTATTGAAGATAGAAGCTAGAAGTAGGAACCAAAGAGAAAGTTATTTCAAGATAAAATATTTCAGGTAAGAGGAGACAAAATGTGATTTAGGTAATTCTGGTAGGAACCAAAACAGATAGGTCAGTATTTAGAGATAAAGTATCTAATGTGTAGTCTTTTGTTCACAATTTAAACCATAGGGTAATTTTGACACCTTATTTTTCATTTGACTAGTTAACAAAAATTTATGCAAATTATTTTTATTTTTGTCATGATTTTTTAAATTAAATTACATTTATTTTTAAATCACAGTTGACATTCAATATTAGTCTATATTACTTTCAGGTATACAGAAAAGTGGTTAGACATTTATATAATTTACAAAGTGATTCCCCGATAAGTCTAGTAATCATCTGGCACTATATATAGTTATTACAATATTATTTTTTTAAATATATTTTTTATTGATTAAGATATTACATATGTGTCCTTGTCCCCACGTTACCCTCTACCCCCCCCCCCCCCGCTCATGCCCTCTCCCCCCCGTTGTCCATGTCCATTGATTAGGCCTATATGCTTGCATATAAGTCCTTTGGTTGATCTTTCCCCCTTACCCCCACCCTCCCCTACCTTCCCTCCAAGTCCCGACAGTCCAATCAATGCCTCTCCGTCTCTGGATCAGTCCTTGTTCATCAGCTTATGTTGTTCATTATATTCCACAAATGAGTGAGATCATGTGGTATTTATCCGCTCTCCAGTTCCATCCATGCTGTGGCAAATGGTAAGAGTTCCTTTTTCTTCTTCCTCTTCTTAAAGAATACCTTTCAGCATTTCATATAATGCTGGTTTGGTGGTGATGAACTCCTTTAGCTTTTTCTTATCCGTGAAGCTCTTTATCTGATCTTCTATTCTGAATGATAGCTTTGCTGGATAAAGTAATCTTGGTTGCAGGTTCTTGCTATTCATCACTTTGAATATTTCTTGCCACTCTCTTCTGGCCTGCATGGTTTCTGTTGAGAAATCAGCCGACAGTCGTATGGGTACTCCCTTGTAGGTAACTGACTGTCTTTCTCTTGCTGCTTTTAAGATTCTCTCTTTATCTTTTGCTCTTGGCATTTTAATTATGATGTGTCGTGGTGTGGTCCTCTTTGGATTCCTTTTGTTTGGGGTTCTCTGCGCTTCCTGGACTTGTAAGTCCATTTCTTTCACCAGGTAGGGGAAGTTTTCTGTTATTATTTCTTCAAAAAGGTTTTCAATATCTTGCCCTCTCTCTCCTTCTGGTACCCCTATAATTCTGATGTTGGTACGCTTGAAGTTGTCCCAGAGGTTCCTTACACTATCTTCATATTTTTGGAATCTCTTTTCTTTTTTCTTTTTCGGTTGGGTATTTTTTGTTTCTTTGTATTTCAAATCTTTGACTTGATTCTTGGGATCCTCTTGTCTGCTGCTGGATCTCTGTAAATTATTCTTTATTTCAGTCAGTGTATGCTTAATTTCTAGTTGGTCCTTTTTCATGTCCTCCATGGTCTCACTATACTTATTGAGGGATTCATTAAATTTATCGGCGGTTTCCATAAAATTCTTGAAAAACCTTATAAACGTGGCCTTGAACTCTATATCCAATCGTTTGCTTTCCTCCATTTCTGCCATTTGTGACCTGTTTCTTTGTCTCCGCATTTTGGCAGCTTCCCTGTGCTGATAGAGTGGCCCTGCGCGCCAGGTGTCCTGTAGGGCCCAGTAGCTCAGCCTCCCCAATTACCTGGGGTGGACACTCTTGGTGCACTCTTGGTGCCTTGGTTGTTGTAGAATCACTGGGAGGAATTGACCTCCAGGCCAATTGGCTGTGAGAATCAGCTGTGTCTAAAGTGGGAGAACTTCTGTGCTGAAGACACCCTTCTGGGGCAAGACTTGCTTCAGTGGGGCTTTGGTGCTCACTGAGTCTGCTCCCTGAGTGTGTCCCTTATGGATCTGAGGAGTTGCAGTCTGGTACCCTCTGACCACTGGGTACAGTGGCTCCTGGATCTAAGGTGGTGCTAATTCAGCCTCTGCCTGAGGCCACACAGCAGGAGCCACGAAGAGGCTCAGCTGTGAAGCAATGCAAGCCGCTGCGGGGCCTTGGGCCTTCTCTTGGAAGTTCCGGGTCTGCCTGGCTGGGCTGCAGTTAGGTACATTCACATGCAAAAGCCTCTGCCGCAGCCTGGGTGGGGCGGGGTCTCAGGGAATCAAAGGGCGGATCAGGAGGCTATGGCTGATTCTCCGCCCGGAGTCGCGCGTCTCAGTGTCCCGGTAACGGCTGCAAGCACCTCTGAGGGAAAGCCGCCTTCAAGTTCGCCCACTGCCGGACAGACCAGCTTCTCCCCGTATGAGACCTGGGTCCCCAGAGACTTCCTGGAACCGGAGTTCAGAGCAGTCATGAGTTTGTGATTCAAAAAGACAGCCGCGTTCTCAGGTGCCACCCCCTTTCCTTGCGTGCGCGAGCCGCAGTACCTCTGCACTTCACCTCCGCAGCGCCTCTGGCTCTCAGCGTGCTTTTCTTTCCTTCTAGTTGTAGAATTTACACTCAGCCAGCCTTTCTGTTGATCTGGATGATGTTTGCTCAGTCCTTTGTGGTAATTTTCAATTGTTGTGGGAGGCGACAATTTCCCGGTGTTTACCTATGCCGCCATCTTAGTTTCTCCCCCTATTACAATATTATTGACTATATTTTCTATGCTGTAGTTTACATCGCTGTGACTATTTTGTAACTGCCAATTTGTACTTCTTAATCCCTTCATCTTTTTCACCCAGTCACCCATTCCCTGACCCATCTGGCAATAGTTTGTTCTCTATATCTATGAATCTCTGTTTTCTTTATTATTTTGTTTTATTCTTTAGATTACACATATAAGTAAAATCGTATGCTATTTTTTCTGTCTTTGATTTATTTCCCTTATCATAATACCCTATAGGTTCATCCATATTATTGAAAATGGTAATATTTCTTCTTTTCTGTGGCTGAGTGATATTCTATTGTGTATATGTACCATGCTTCTTTATCTAATTGTCTATAGATGGACACTTAGGTTTCTTCCAAATCGTGATTATTGTAAATAATGCTGCAATGAACATAGGGGCGCATTTATCTTTTCAAATTGGTGTTTTTTGGCCTGCCCAGTGTAGCTCAGTGGTTGATCTTCGACCTATGAATGAGGAGGTCACAATTTGATTCCTGCTCAGGTCACATGCCCAGGTTGCGGGCTCGGTCCCCATTGTGGGGCATGCAGGAGGCAGTCGATCAATGATTCTCTTTCATCATAGATGTTTCTATCCCTTTCTCCCCCTCTCCCTTATCTCTGAAATCAATAAAAATATATATTTTTAAAATTGGTGTTTTTTTCATTCTTAGGTTAAATACACAGAAGTGGAATTTCTGGGTCATGAGATGGAGTCTTTAGAATTTATAGGAGTTACTTGCTCACAGTAACATCAGTCTAAAGATGCCATTGATTACACCATTATTTTATGGACTAACAGGAAATTAAAAACTCCATCAATTAAACTATGTCCTACCATTAAACATAAGGTTCATCCTGATTTAAGAATTGTTAAAATCAGAAAAAAAGAATATATATTTTAGTCCTCGAGGATGGCAGCTGGCAGGATGGAGGTGAGGGAGAGGATGTGAGTAAGGAAGTGAAACGAGAGTGTGTGGATGTGTGTGGTGTGTGTGTGTGTGAGAGTGAGGAACACTTAAATCTGGCAGGAGTAGCAGGGGCTGGCAGACCAGGCTCTCCTGGACAGTGAGAACCTACCACCACTGCAGACACTCCCCGGGCTGTGGGACTCAGGCACGGAGCCCACACATCTTGAAGGGGACAGCGGCCTCTTCTAGGAACTCATCAACATCACCACCCAGACAAGCCTGGGATACTGCTTGCGACCCAGCATCCACTCCAGCCAAAATCCTGCTGCCCCACCCACAGACCTGCAGACCCTAGGACCTCCACCTCCAAAGGTGCACTGTTCCTGCAGCAGTAAGTGCGACTTCCCATCCCCACAGCGACAGACCTCCAGACACCACAGTTGAACATTTCCAGTGTGCAGGCCTCCTGAGGCCACTGCTCCACAAGCAGCTCTTGGGTGCCACTGTGAGCCCGCACTGGGTGTGATCTTATACAAACAGGACACACTGCCCTGGCAGTAGAAATTCTGAATTCCCTCTTTCTGGATACCATCCCATAGACACCTCAGTTGCAGGACTTCAGTGCCAGGGCCCCTCAGAATGCATCAGTGCACTGCGCTAGCAAATGCACTGTGGGTGCCCCTGTGAGCCGCCACTGAGCGAGTGTGTATCCAACCACGGATAGAGCAGCAAAACTGAGTCTTCCCACTCCACAACTGCAGAACTCTGGACACCACAGTAGTGTTTTTCCAGCGTGCAGGCCTCCAGAGCCCACCGCACCACAGGTGGCTCCTGGGTGCCTCCTTGAGCCTCGGCTGGGTGTGTTCATATCCATATAAGGGCATACAGCCACGGCAGTAGAAATTCTGAATTCCCTCTTCCTGGATACCTTCCCACAGACACCTCAATGGTGCGGCTTCAGTGCCAGGGCCCATCAGAGTGCTTCAATGTACCACTCTGGCAAACGCACCATGGATACCCCTGGGAGCCGCCACTGGGTGTGCATGTATGCAGCCATGGGTGCGGCAGCAAAAACTGAGTCTTCCCACCCCGCAGCTGCAGAACTCTGGACACCACAGTTGCACCTTTTCAGAGCACAGGCCTCCTGAGCCCCACCATCCTGACAGACAGTGCCTCTGTTAGCCCCGTCTTGGCACTCACAATTTCAACTAAGGGCACAAGGCAGAAAAAATGGGGACAACGCCCCTCCCCGGCTGCTGACTTCTGGACACCGCAATTGTGCTTTTCCACCACGCAGGCTTACTGAGCCTGCTGCCCCTATAGGCGATTCCTGGGAGCCTCCTTGAGCCCTTGCTGGAGGTGCTTATATCCAAACAAGGGTGTATAGCTGTGGCAGTAGAAATTTGGACTTCCCCCTTCCTGGCTGCATAGCCACAGACACTGAAGTCATGTAGTTTCAGCAGACAGATCCCCTGAGGCCACCACCCCAGCAGGCAATTCCTGGGTGCCTCTGTGAGCTGCCACTAGGTGCACTCATATCCAACCAAGAGCTCAAGGACCCGGCAGCAGAAACTCAGACTTCCTCCTCCTCAGCTGGCAATATTCAGTTGCTGCAATTGCACCGATCCAGTGCACAAGCTCCCTGAGTCCACTGCCCTCGTAGGTGGCCCCTGGGTGCTTTTCTGAGTCACTGCAAGGTATAACCACGACCGCTGGCATCCAGTCTCTGCAGTAGCGCCACACCAACACAAGGCCCATTGAGCCCACTGCCCCAGAAGACAGCTCCTGGGCTCCTCTGTAAGCAGCCATTGGGCATCCATATACAAAGAAGGGCGCACATCCCCCAAAGCAGAAATTGGGACTTCTCCTTCCATGGGGGCAGTGGTGCACCACAATCACTCCAATCCAGCATGTGGGCCCCACAAGAACACACCCGTTGCAGACAGCTCTTGGGCCCCTTTGTGTGCAGCCATTGGGCATGTACCTCTCCAATCAAAGGCACACAGCTCCCTCAGGAGGATCCACAACATCCCCCTCCAAGTTACCTACCTCTGGACAGACTGTTGCTGAATCCTGAAACCCTTCGTGATTCAGAGAAGGAAATCACTTTGGCCAGAGTCCCACTGCCTCAACCACAGACTACAAGACACCCGCTGCCCACTGTCATGAGCTCAGGGCCCCTTACAGTGAGTTGCAGAGTGACTCTAATCCAGCAAGAGTCACATAACACTGGCTGAAGTCACAGTTCCTGAGCCTCAGGCCCTGAGACTCCTTCCTCCAAGGCCATAGACTCGGTAAACCCACAGTGAGCACATACCAATGAGATCTCTGACAATCATTTCCACAAGAACCGGAACCACAATCACATCCAAAACAGCTTACACAACAAAGGTGGAGTGAGTCACATTGTTAATCCATGACAAGACTTCATACTCGAATAAGAAACTAACATTCAGGAGAAACCAAGATGGTGGCATAGGTAAACACAAGAGATTGCTGCCTCGCACAACCACTTCAAAAATACAACTAAAATATGGAACAGACATCACCCAGAACCACAGGAAGGCTGGCTGAATGGAAATTCTACAACTAGAAGGAAAGAGAAAAGCATGCCGAGACTCAGAGGAGGTGCGGTGTGGAAGAAAAATACTAAGGTGCGGAGGTGCATGCGGAGCAGGCTGGCGGCTGAGGGCACAGATGTCTTTTTCAATTGGGAGGGAGTCTCAGGCTCTGAGCTCCAGTTCCGGACAAGACTCCGGGGACCCAGACTCAAACGGGAGAAGCGGGACTGTCTGGAATCGGTCAGAACTCGAGGGCAGCTTTCTCTCCAAGGTACTTGCATCAATTGCTGGGACACTGAGAAGCAGAGCATCTGAAGGCAGGACTGAGAGCAGCCATAACTGCTCACTCCGCCTGCCCTGTTGATCCCCTGGGACCCGCCCCACCCAAGCCTTGCACTCAGGCATTTGCTGGATAGCCTAAGGCAGAGGATAGATTAGCACCTCCCTAGAGATCAGGACAGAATTTTTCCCACTGCAGACACAGCTGATTCTCACAGCCAATTGACCTGGAGGAAAAATCCCCCGCTGTTTTACCTACAACAATCAAGGCTTAACTACAACAAGACTCTGCACAAAGACCACAAGGGGGTGCACCAAGAAAGCATAAAAAAATGCGGAGACAAAGAAACAGGACACAAATGACAGAAATGGAGGAAAGCAAACTGCTGGATATAGAGTTCAAAACCACACTTTTAAGGTGTTTCAAGAACTGTCTAGAAGCCACCAATAAATTTGGTAAGGCCCCCGAAAAGGTTGGTGAGACTAAAGATAAATGTAGTGAGAACCTCAAGAAATGTAGTGAGACCCTCAATGTTGTGATAAAGGACCAACTAGAAATTAAGCATACACTGACTGAAATAAAGAATATTATACAGACTCCCAACAGCAGACTAGAGGATCGCAAGAATCAAGTCAAAGATTTGAAATACGAAGAACCAAAAAACACCCAACCGGAAAAGCAAAATGAAAAAAGAATCCAAAAATATGAAGATAGTGTAAGGAGCCTCTGGAACAGCTTCAAGCATACAAACATCAGAATTATAGGGGTGCCAGAAAAGAGAGAGAGCAAGATATTGAAAACCTATTTGAAGAAATAATGACAGAAAGAGAAATAGACTTACAAGTCCAGGAAGCACAGAGAACCCCAAACAAAAGGAATCCAAAGAGGACCACACCAAGACACATCATAATTAAAATGCCAAGAGCAAAAGACAAAGAGAGACTCTTAAAAGCAGCAAGAGAAAGAAAGTCAGTTACATACAAGGGAGTACCCATACGACTGTCAGCTGATTTCTCAACAGAAACTATGCAGGCCAGAAGGGAGTGGCAATAAATATTCAAAGTGGTGAATGCCAAGAACCTACAACCAAGATTACTTTATCCAGCAAAGCTATCATTCAGAATTGAAGGACAGATAAAGAGCTTCACAGATAAGAAAAAGCTAAAGGAGTTCATCACCACCAAACCAGGATTATATGAAATGCTGAAAGGTATCCTTTAAGAAGAGGAAGAAGAAGAAAAAGGTAAAGATGCAAATTATAAACAACAAATACACATCTATCAACAAGTGAATCTAAAAATCAAGGGAATACATAATCTGATGAACAGAATGAACTGGTGATTATAATAGAATCAGGGGCATAGAAAGGGAATGGACTGACTATTCTTGGGGGGGAAAGGGGTGTGGGGGATGCGGGAAGAGACTGGACAAAAATGGGCACCTATGAATGAGGACAGTGTGTGGGGAGTAAGGGCGGAGGGTGAGGTGGGAACTAGGTGGAAGGGAGTTTTTTTGGGAAAAAAGAGGAACTAATGTAATAATCTGAACAATAAAGATTTAATTAAAAAAAAGAAAATAATTCAAGATCCAACTACATCAAGAGAACCCAAATAGCTCAAGTAGGGAGCTGTGCTAGATTACCAAGCCACGGAGACCTGAGAGATCACACGAGTAGCATCATCCCCAAAAGAACCTGGGTAGCTAAGCAGTTGGATCTAGGACACAGAAACAATCCAAGGTACAGAAAAAAATGGGGAGACAAAAAAAAAATCCCCAAAGAAAAGAAAAAGAGAAATCACCAGAAAGGGTGTTAAATGAAATGGAGGCAAGTAACATGTCAGAGAAATAATACAGAGTAATGTTTATAAGTATGCACAAACATGTGGATGACGAATACACACAATTAAATGAGAATTATAAGGAGCTGAATGAGAATGCCACCAACATGAAAAGGAACCAAGAGGAAATGAAGAATGACAGAGCTGCAATAAAGAACACAATGGAAGGCTTAAACAGTAGACTAGAAGAGGCTGAGGACCGAATTAGAAGACAATGTAGGAAAACACACACAAATACAGCAGCAACTGGAAAGAAAACTTAAAAAGCAAGGGGAGAGCCAAAGGGAGCTTTGGGACAACACAAAACGAAACCACATCCACATAAAAGGGGTACCAAAAGAAGAGGAAACAGAGCAAGGAATAGAAAACCTGTTTAAAGAAATAATGACAGAAAACTTCCCTGGTAGTGGCAAGAAAAAAAAAACTATGCAAGTCCAAGAAGCATATAGAGTCCCAAACAAGAGGAACCACAAAAATATCAACACCAAAACACATCATGATTAAATTGGCAAGCATTAACAATGAAGTAAGAATCTTAAAGGCTGCCAGAGAGAGGTAGAAAGTTACCTACAAGAAATCTCCGCTTAGAGTATCAACTGATTTCTCAACAGAAGGGAAGGGAATGAAATATACAAAGTGATACAAAGCAAGGGAATGAATCCAAGAATACTATACTCAGCAAGGCCATCATTCAAAATTGAAGGTGGAATCAAGAGCTTCACAGGCAAAAAAAGAGCTAAGAGAGTTTATTACCACCAAGCCAGAAATGCAATAAATGCTAAAGGGAATGTTGTAAAAAGAAGAAAGAGAAAGGAAAGAAGAAACATAAACATTAAGAATAAAAATGATGACAAACAAGTACTTATCAATAATAACATTAAACATAAATGGATTAAACGCTCCAATCAAAAGACATAAGGTAAATGAATGGATAAAAACCCATAACCTATATATTTGCTGTCTGCAAGAGACCCATATCACAACAAAGGATTCACATAGACTGATAGTGAAGGGATGGAAAAAAAATTTTTTTTAGGCAAATGTAAATGAGAAAAAAGCTGGGGTTGCAATACTTATATCTGACAAAATAGACCTCAAAGTAAAGGCCATAACAAGAGATAAGGAAGGCCACTTCATAATACTAAAGGGAGCAATTTAACAAGAGATTATAACTCTGGTAAACATGTATGCACCCAATACAGGAGCACCCAAATACATAAAACAACTTCTGGAAGATATCAAGGGAGAAATCGATAGCAATACAGTCATAGAAGGGGAATTTAATACCCCACTGACACCACTGGATAAATTCTCTAAACAAAAAAATCAGCAAAGAAACAGCAATCCTAAGTGACTCACTAGATCAGATGGATTTAATTGACATCTTCAGAACATTTCACCCCAAAGCTACAGAATATAAATTCATCTCCAATTCACATGGGACTTTTTCAAAGATAGACCACATAGTAGGACACAGGCAAAGTCTCTTCAAATTCAAGAGGATAGAAGTCATAACAAGCATCTCCTCATATCACAATGGCATAAAACTAGAAATCAACTACAATAAAAACAATGAAAAAAATCAAACACTTGGAGGCTAACTAGCATGCTATTAAACAATGTTTGGGTTATCAAAGAGATGAAAGAATAAATAAAAAGCATCATGGAAACAAATGACAATGAAAACACAACAATCCAAAATCTATGGGACACAATGAAAGCCGTCATGAGAGGGAAGTTCATAGCTCTACAGGCCTACCTCAAAAAACAAGAAAAAGTGGTAATGAATTATCTAACCTTGCAACTTAAAGAATTAGAAATAGAACCACAAGAAAGGCCCACAGTACTCAGAAGGAAGGAGATAATCAAGAGCAGAAATAAATGACATAGACACCAAAAAAAATACAAAAGATTAATGAAACCAAGAGCTAGTTCTCTGAAAGGATAAACAAGACTGATGACCCTCTAGCAAGGCTCACCAAGAAACAAAGAGAGAGGACCCAAATAAACAAAATCAGAAATGAAAGAGGTGAAGTAACAACTGAAACCACAGATATACAAAGGATTATAAAAAAAAAAATGCTACGAATAACTCTACTGCAACAAAATGGACAACCTCAACGAAATGGGCACATTCCTAGAAAACTACAAGCTTCCGAAACTCAATCAAAAAGAATAAAAAGATATATGCAGAGATGGCGGTGATATAGGCAGACGCGTACCAGGTCGTGTCCTGGAGCAAATGGAGTGAGCAGCTGAAACTAATAACACCCACACCGAATTGGCGAAATTTCTCAGCTGGTGAGACGGTTTGCAGCCGGGAAGAGCAGAACTCCCCTGGAAAGGTAAAAAAAACCAGGGATTTGGGCAGGAAAGTTTGCCAGACCTCTGAGCCCAGAGAGTCGGAGGGAGACCGCATGGCATACAGCCGCGTCCCTTGGGACAGGCACAGCCCCTGACAGGGGAAAGGAGAACTGCAGGATTCCTGGCGCCGCCAGGGGAATTGAGGGCTGGGTTCTGTGATCACAGAGGGCTGAGCCTAAAGGGGGCAGCCTGAAGAGCTGACCAGACCATGCAGTCCCAGTAAGAGAAGAAGCTTACAGAAACCAAGCCTTCCCCGTTGCCGCGGCCGGCGTTTGTTTGTTTGTTTTCACTGATTCCTGTTCATGGGACATTTCGGATACAGACACTCACCTGTGCTGAAGAGAGGGAGAGTGTGCAGAGGAGTGGAATCTGGGGAGAGACTGAGGAGAGAAGGTTGGCCAGGAGAGGTGGCAGCGAATTGAGTGCTGAGACACCCCTGAGCCCAGGACTGGGGCAGCCATTCTCTCCAGAGAGTGAGACTCCTCCCCCCAGTCCCCAGGCAAGGAGCAGAGCCACACCCAGATTCCACCCTGTACGAGATCAAGGATTAAAATAAGCTGATCAGTCCCTGGGAGTTAACAGGGTCTGGCCTATAGAGGGATTTTCAATCCCAGCAACAACACAGCGCCGGTAACTAACTATTACGCAGCCAGCTCTGGGCAGTGAACTTCCACTGGACAGAGAGGCCCTATAGCCTCAGAGGCCAACCCCAGAACACTGCCACCCAGAGGCTGACCCACAAACTGACTCTTTGCTAAACACAAAATAAGGCAGTCTGGGAAACAAATGCGGCCTGCTTTAAAATAAGGCCTGTGGTTTACAACACAGAGGAACAGTGTATCACAGGGAAACTCAACACTCTCCTGAATACCTAGCAGGTCTAAGGCGAGCCACACTGGAGAATAGAAGAACCGACGGACATTCACAACTGCATTTTTTTTTTCTTTTTTCACCTTTTAACTAAGAAACCAATTTTTTTTATTTTTTTTTCTTCTTTATTTTCTTTTTATTTTTCTTCTTTTTCGATCACCTGATTCTACCCTTTTAATTACTACCTTCTTATTTTGAACCAGTATTATTACTGCTACCATTTTACCATTTTTTAAAGTGCCAGTTTATTTTCTCTTTATTTGATTTTGAGATTAGTGTTCTCCATTCTATTTTCATCATTATATTATTGGTTGTTTCTAGTTTGCATTCATCTCCAAGGAGCTGTTGCTAGAATTTGTTGGGATTGTGGCTGTTCTATAGGAGTATTCTCCTCATATAAAAAAGTCTCTTCCCCTCTTCCACTTCATTCTCTCTTTTTGCTCTTTTTTTTTCTTTTCCTTTCTTTTCTCGCTTTTACTTTTCCCCCTCCTTTTTCCCAATTTCAATTTTGCATTCCTTTTTTTGGTCCCTAATTTTCTTTTCTTTTTTCTCTTTTCTCTTTTTCTCTTCCTTCTTCCTTATCCCCTAATTCTCTTAATTCGGGTGGTCACCTTTATTTGGGGTTATTAATATCGTGAATATATTTGTGTATAGTGCCTGGTACGTGGTGCCTTGTTGTGTTGTATTTTGTGCCTTTAAAGCAACGCAGCAGATCCAAGCAACAGCAACCTCCTGAGCACCACACCCTCTGCTGAGGATCAGCAGCTGTACATGAAACCTCGCCCCACCAGCCAGAAGAGCCGCCACAGCTGTGAACAGCACCCACCAGAGGAGCTGCTGCCAACTGAAGAGCAGCTGCTACCGCAACCGCCCGAAGAGCAACCACAGACCAACGAGTCACTGCCACCAAGGGAGCAACCACTGAATGACTCAACGTCCAGATATGTCAGTCAGATCAAACATGGGTAGACAAGGAAACCCCCAAAGGAAAGAGAAGGAGGACTCTCCAGAAAAGCAGCTAAGTAATACAGAGGCATGCAACATGACAGAAAAAGAATTCAGAATAAGGGTCCTAGAGTGCATAAACCGTATGGAGGAAAAAATCGACAACCTCTGCAAGAAGCAAGAAGAAACAGATGAAAAAATCGATAACATATGGAAGAAGCTAGAAGAAACAGATGAAAAAATCAACAACTTAAGTAAGACCCAAGAAGAAATGAAGAGTGATATAGCTGCAATGAAAAACTCCATTGAAAGTATCAGCAGTAGACTAGGAGAAGCGGAGGACGGAATTAGTGAATTAGAAGACAAGGAAGCAAAACACACCCAAAATGTACTGCAATTGGAGAAAAAAATTAAAAGACAGGAGGAGAGCCTAAGGGAGCTTTGGGACAACATGAAACGAAACAACATACGAATAATAGGGGTACCACAACAACAGAAGGATGAACAAGGATTAGAAAACCTATTAGAAGAAATAATATCAGAAAACTTCCCTGAGGTGGGGAAGAATAAAGTCACACAAGCCCAGAGAGTCCCAAAAAAGGTGAACCCGAAAAGACCCACACCAAGACACATCATAATTACCATGGCAAATGTTCAGGACATAGAGAGAATCTTACAGGCTGCAAGAGAGAGATGGAAAGTTACATACAAGGGATCTCCCATTAGATTGTCAAATGATTTCTCAACAGAAACACATCAGGCCAGAAAAGAATGGACGGAAATTTACAAAGTGATGCAAAGCAAAGGACTGAATCCAAGAATACTCTATCCAGCAAGGCTATCTATCAAAATTAAAGGGGAAATAAGAAGCTTCACAGACAAAAAAAGGCTAAGGGAGTTTATCACCACCAAGCTAGCAATGCAAGGAAGGCTAAAGGGACTGGTATAAAAAGAAGAAATAAAAACCTCAGAAAGAAAACAGCCACACACAAAAAGAAATGGCTACAAACAAGTACCTTTCAATAATAACTTTAAACGTAAACGGACTAAATGCTCCAAGCAAAAGACATCGAGTGGATGAATCGATAAGAAAACATGACCCATACATCTGCTGTCTACAAGAAACCCACCTCATTAGAAGGGACTCACACGGACTGAAAATGAAAGGATGGAAAAATATCTTTCAGGCAGATGGAAAGGAAAAGAAAGCTGGGGTAGCAATACTTATATCGGACAAAATAGACCTCAAAGTGAAGGCCATAACAAGAGATACGAAGGCCACTTCATAATACTAAAGAGATCAATACAACAAGAAGATATAACCCTGGTAAACATATATGCACCCAATGCAGGAGCACCCAAATTCATAAAAAAACTCCTGGAAGATATCATAGGAGAGATCGACAACAATACAATCATAGTAGGGGACTTTAATACACCACTGAGAGCACTGGATAAGTCCTCTAGACAAACAATCAGCAAAGATACAGCAATCCTAAATGACTCACTAGATCAGATGGACTTAATAGACATCTTCAGTACACTTCACCCCAATGCCACGGAATATACATTCTACTCAAATGCTCATAAGACATATTCAAAAATAGACCATATATTGGGTCACAAGCAAAGTATCCCCAAATTCAAGAAGATTGAAATCATAAAAAGCATCTTCGCAGACCACGATGGTATAATATTAGAAATAAACTACAATAAAAACAACCCAAAATTCTCAAACACCTGGAAGCTGAATAGCATGCTATTAAATATTTATTGGGTTACCAATGAAATCAAAGAAGAAATTCAAAACATCCTGGAACTAATGACAATGAAAACACAACAATCCGAAACCTATCGGACAAAATGAAAGCAGTCCTGAGAGGGAAGTTTATAGCTCCACAGGCCTATCTCAAAAAACAAGAAAAAATGGTAGTAAATCATCTAACTCTACAACTCAAAGAATTAGAAAGAGAGCAACAAGAAAAGCCCAGAGTGAGCAGAGGAAGGAGATAATAAAGATTAGAGCAGAAATAAATGACATAGAGACCAAAAAAACAATACAGAAAATCAATGAAACCAAGAGCTTGTTCTTTGAAAGGATAAACAAGATTGACAAACCTCTAGCCAGACTCACCAAGAAGCAAAGAGAGAGGACCCAAATAAACAAAATCAGAAATGATAGAGGCAAAATAACAACAGACCCCACAGAAATACAAATGATTGTTAAAAAATACTATGGACAGCTCTACTCCAACAAACTAGACAAACTGGAGGAAATGGACAAATTCATAGAAAAATACAACATTCCAAAACTCAATCAGGAAGAATCTAAAAATCTCAACAGGCCAATAACTATGGAAGAAATTGAAGAAGTCATCAAAAAGCTTCCATCAAACAAAAGCCCAGGACCAGACGGCTTCACAGGGGAGTTTTACCAAACATTCAAGGAAGAACTATAACCTATCCTCCTCAGACTACTACATGAAATTCAGGAGGAAGGAACACTTCCAAGCTCATTCTATGAAGCCAGCATCACCCTAATACCAAAACCAGGTAAAGACAACACAACGAAAGAGAATTACAGGCCAATATCCCTCATGAACATAAATGCCAAAATCCTCAACAAAATCTTAGCAAATCGGATCCAGCAGTACATCAGAAAGATCATACACCATGACCAAGTAGGATTTATCCCAGGGATGCAAGGATGGTACAATATCCGCAAATCAATAAACGTGATACATCACATAAACTAATTGAAAGAAAAAAACCACATAGTCATATCAATTCATGCAGAAAAAGCATTTGACAAAATTCAACACCCATTTTTGATAAAAACTCTCAGCAAGGTGGGAGTAGAAGGATCATACCTCAACATAATAAAAGCCATATATGACAGGCCCACAGCCAACATCATACTCAATGGACAAAAATTAACACCATTTCCCCTAAGAACAAGAACAAGACAGGGATGCCCCCACTCACCACTCCTGTTCAACATAGTACTGGAAGTGTTAGCCATTGCAATTCGGCAAGAAGAAGAAATAAAAGGCATCCAAATTGGAAAAGAGGAAGTAAAACTGTCCTTATTTGCAGACAACATGATATTATACATACAAAAACCTAGAGACTCCATCAAAAAGCTACTAGACTTAATACATGAATTTGGCAATGTAGCAGGATACAAAATTAACCCCAAGAAATCTGAGGCATTTCTATACACCAATAGTAAACTTTCAGAAAGAGAGATTATAAAAACAATCCCGTTTACCATCGCACCAAAAAAATTAAGCTACCTAGGAATAAACTTAACTAAAGAGGTAAAAGACCTCTACTCAGAAAACTACAGGACATTGAAAAAAGAGATAGAGGAAGACATAAACAGATGGAAGAACATACCGTGTTCATGGATTGTTAGAATCAACATCATTAAAATGTCCATACTACCCAAAGCAATCTATAAATTCAACGCACTTCCCATTAAAATACCAACGGCATACTTCAGAGATCTAGAACGAACTCTCCAAAAATTCATCTGGAATAAAAAAAGATCCCGAATAGCTGCAGCAATCCTGAGAAAGAACAAAGTAGGTGGGATCTCAATACCAGATATCAAGTTGTATTACAAAGCCACTGTTCTCAAAACTGCCTGGTACTGGCACAAGAATAGGCATATAGATCAATGGAATAGAATAGAGAGCCCAGAAATCGGCCCGAACCAATATGCTCAATTAATATTTGACAAAGGAGGCAAGAACATACAATGCAGCCAAGATAGTCTCTTCAATAAACGGTGTTGGGAAAATTGGACAGATATATGCAAGAAAATGAAACTAGACCACCAACTTACACCATACACAAAAATAAACTCAAAATGGATAAAGGACTTAAATGTATGACAGGAAACCATAAAAATTCTAGAAGAATCCAAAGGCAACACAATCCCAGACATATGCCGAAGCAATTTCTTCACTGATATAGCTCCTAGGGCACTTGAAACTAAAGGAAAAATGAACAAATGGGACTACATCAAAATAAAAAGCTTCTGCACAGCAAAAGAAACCATCAACAAAACAATGAGAAAACCCACTGTGTGGGAAAACATATTTGCCAATGTCATATCTGATAAGGGCCTAATCTCCAAAATTTATAGGGAACTCATACAACTTAACAAAAGGAAGATAAACAATCCAATCAAAAAATGGGCAAAGGACCTAAATAGACACCTTTCAAAAAAGGACATTCAGAAAGCCAAGAGACATATGAAAACATGCTCAAAGTCACTAATCATCCGAGAGATGCAAATCAAAACAACAATGAGGTACCATCTCACACCTGTCAGACTGGCTATCATCAACAAATCAACAAACGACAAGTGCTGGAGAGGATGTGGATAAAAAGGAACACTTGTGCACTGCTGGTGGGAATGCCGACTGGTGCAGCCACTATGGAAGACAGTATGGAGTTTCCTCAAAAAACTGAAAATGGAACTCCCATTTGACCCTGTGATCCCACTTCTAGGAATATATCCCAAGAAACCAGAAACACCAATCAGAAAGGATGTATGCACCCATATGTTCATAGCAGCACAATTCACCATAGCTAAGATCTGGAAATAGCCTAAGTGCCCATCAGTAGATGAATGGAATAGAAAACTGTGGTACATCTACACGATGGAATACTATGCTGCTCTAAAAAGGAAGGAACTCTTATCATTTGCAACATCATGGATGGAACTGGAGAGCATTATGCTAAGTGAAATAAGCCAGTCAATGAAGGAAAAATACTACATGATCTCACTCATTCATGGATAATAGAGACCATCATAAACTTTTGAACAATAATAGATAGAGGCAGAGCTGCCTCAAACAGATTGTCAAACTGCAGCGGGAAGGCCGGGGAGGGTTGGGGGGCAGGAGGTAGGGGGTAAGAGATCAACTAAAGGACTTGTATGCATGCATATAAGCATAACCAATGGACATAAGACACTGGGGGATAGGGGAGGCTAGGGGACTATCTAGGGCGGGGGGATAAAATGGACACATATGTAATACCCTTTGTAATACTTTAAGCAATAAAAAAAAAAGAATAAAAAAACCTGAATAGGCCAATAACTACAGATGAAATTGAAACTGTAATCAAAAAGCTTCCAGCAAACACAAACCCTGGAACACATATCTTCACAGGGGAGTTTTACCGAACATTCAAACAAAAGCAAAAACCAGTCCTTCTCAGAATATTCCAAAAAATTCAAGAGGAAGTTACCCTTCAAAGCTATTTTTAATAAGCCAGCATCACCCTAATCCCAAAACAAGATAAAGACACCACAAAGAAAGTTACAGGCCAGTATCCCGGATAAACATAGAACTAAAATCCTCTACAAAATTCTAGCAAACTGGATCCAGCATTACATTAGAAAGATCATATAACATGACAAAGTGGGATTTACTCAAAGGATACAAGGCTGGTAAAATATCTGCAAAGCAATAAACGTGATACATCACATAAACAAACTGAGAGACAAAAATCACATAATCATATCAATTGATACAGAAAAGGCATTTGACAAAGTCCAACACCCTTTTCTGATAAAAACTCTCAGCAAAGTGGGTATAGAAGGATCATACTTCAACTTAATAAGAGCCTTATATGACCAACCTACAGCCAACATCATACTCAATGGGCAAAAACTAAAACCATTTCCCTTAAGAACAGGAACAAGAGAGGGATTCCTGCTTTCACCACTCCTGTTCAATACAGTACTGGAAGTGCTAGCTACAGAGATCAGACAAGAAGAAGAAATAAATGGCAGCCAAATTGGCAAAGGAGAAGTAATATTGTCATTATTCGCAGATGACATGATACTGTACATAGAAAACCCTAAAGACTCCATCAAAAAACCATTACACTCAAATGAATTTGGCAATGTAGCAGGATACAAAATTAATGCCAAAAATATGGCATTTTTATACACCAATAGTGAACATGCAGAAAGAAAGATTTTAAAAAACAATCCCATTTACCATTGCACACACACAAAAAAATTAGGATACCTAGGAATAAACTTAACTAAGGAGGAAAAAGACCTGTACTTAGAAAACTACAGGACAGTGAAAAACGAGATAGAGGAAGCCATAAACAAATGGAAGAACATACAGTGTTCATGGATCGGCAGAATCAACATCATTAAAATGTCCATACTATACCAAGCAATCTATAGCGTTGAACCAGAGACCTAGAACAAACTCTCCAAAAATTCATATGGAATAGAAAAAAAGACGCAGAAGAGCTGCAGCAATCCTAGAAAGAAGAACAAAGTAGGTGGGATCTCAATACCAGATATCAAGCTGTATTACAAAGCCAATGTTCTCAAAACTGGCACAAGAACAGACATATAGACCAATGGAATAAAACAGAGAACCCAGAAATCAACCCAAACCACTAAGCTCAATTAATATTTGACAAAGAAGGCAAGAACATACAATGGAATCAAGACAGTCTCTTCAATATATGGTGCTGGGAAAATTGGTCAGATACATAAAAAAATGAAATTAGACTACCAACTTACACCATACACAAAAATAAACTCAAAATGGATAAAGGACTTAAATGTAAGACGGAAAACAAAAAATATTAGAGAATGCACAGGCAGCAAAATCTCAGATATATGCCGAAGCAATATCTTAACTGATTCAGCTCCAAGGGCAAGGGAAACTAAAGAGAAAATAAACAGATGGGACTACATCAAAATAAAAAGCTTCTGCACAGCAAAAGAAACCATCAACAAAACAACAAGAGAGCCCACTGCATGGGAGAACATATGTGCCAATGTTATCACCGATAAGGGTTTAATTTCTGGGAATTCATACCACTTAACAAAAGAAAGATAAACAACCCAATCAAAAAATGGGAAGAGGACCTAAATAGATACTTTTTGAAAGAAAAAGGAAGGCCAAGAGACATATGAAAACATGCTCAAAGTCACTAATCATCCGAGATATACAAATTAAAACGACAATGAGGTACCATCTCACACCTGTCAGAATGCCTAACATCAACAAATCAACAAATGACAAGTGCTGGCGAAGATGTGGAGAAAAAGGAACCCTTGTGCACTGCTGGTGGGAATGCTGACTGGTGCAGTCACTGTGGAGAACAGTATGGAGTTTCCTCTAAAAACTAAAAATGGAACTTCCATTTGACCCAGTGATCCCACTTCTAGGAATATATCCCAAGAAGCTAGAAGCACCAATCAGAAAGGATATATGTACCCCTATGTTCATAGAAGCAGAATTTACAATAGCTAAGATTTGGAAACAGTCTATGTGCCCATCAGCAGATGAGTGGATTAAAAAACATTGGTACATCTACACAATGGAATACTATTCTGCTGTAAAAAGGAAGGAACTCCTACCATTTGCAACAGCATGGATAGAGCTGGAGAGCATTATGTTAAGCGAAATAAGTTAGAGAAAGATAAATGTCACATGATCTCACTCATTTGTGGGCTATAATGAAAAACATAAATTGATGAACAAAAACAGGTCTAGATCCAGAGAATCATCAATCAGATGCTCAATCCTCAGAGGGTACGTAGGGGAGGTGGGGGTTAGGGGGAGAGATCAACCAAAGGACTTGTATGTATGCATGTAAGTATAACCAATGGTTGCAGACATCAGTGGGTGAGGGTGAGGGTATGATTGGGTGGGTGGGGGGCAATGGGAGGATAAAGACACATATGTAATACTTTAATCAATAAAGAAAAAAGAGTAAAAAAAAGAGTATATTTTAGAATGGATGAAGTTAGGTACATACACAAAAAGGATGGTGGAGGTAAAAGAGAGTAGGAAAAGAACTTGTGTTTAACTACAACTCTACAACTTTCTGTTTGAGAGGTGAGTTCTAATATTACTTGATCGTATTTCTAGAAGTTTTATCTAGGACTCTTCATTAATTGATAGGTATTCCTGGAAAGCCTAGAGAATCTGCATGCTTTTATTTAAGATGCTGTGTTTTAAGCACCCATCTCTTTCCATGTGATCTATCTTTAATGGAAAAACAGTTTGGATGAAGAATGGATTCAATGATAAGTGGCTTCATCCTTTTATATGCTTGAGAAACTCACTTGCATGGACTTGGCCTACTACCACACAAATGTGTTGAGTCTGTCCTGAACTTCAGATTCTGAACACACTGGGTTAGAAGCTATTGAGACAGTATTTCAGTCTTCTTGAATTGCCTCTTCTCAATTTATCCTATTTACTGTTTGCTGCCCCTCCCCCTATCAAAGGAAAAGCCTTCACTAACAGAAGCTAATACACCTTGTAATTTCTTGGATACTTTGTCTTATATAACAGGAGCATGAACAGAAGTAGGCGCTGCCTGGTTGGTGGGGTTCAGTGGTGGAGCATCTGCCTGTGAACCAGGATGTCACAATTTGATTCCCAGTCAGAGCACATGCTCAGATTTCAGGTTCGATCCCAAGTAGGGGGCTTGCAAGAGGCAGGTGATCAATGATTCTCTCTCATCATTGATGTTTCTATCTCTCTCTCCCTCTCCCTTCCTCTCTGAAATCAATAAAAATATTTTTTAAAAGAGAAGTAGGTGCTGTTATGTTCCTCTTTAAATTTCATGGCAATCTGGCAGTGGAAAATGCTGAGGGACCATTATGCCCTAGCTTCCTTCGTCCATCATTCAAGGTGCTAGACATCCTGCTCTTCAGAGTGGCCTTTAATTTTCACCACTCCCCCTGCCACCAAGTAGGAGATGGCCATAGTTCTCCACCGTGGAATGGTTACCATTAGGACTGCATTTCCCACATATACATTATAACACTATTCCTGGGGTTGGAAAAACTTTTTCTTTTTTAACTGTTTCTTATTTAAGTACAGTATATAATATTATATTGTTTATATTCGTTTCAGGTGTATAAAATAGCGATTCAACATTTTTTTTGATTCAACATTTTAATACCTTACAATGTGATCACCCCACTAATTATCATAATCTGTCACTGTGAAAACATCATAATATTATTGACTATACTCCCTATCACCCTTTTTACCTATCCCCCTAACCCTCCCTTTGGGATCTCTTTCTATGAGTCTGTTTTGCTGTTTGTTCATTTGTTTGTTTTTATATTCCACATATAAGTGAAACCATATGGTATTTGTCTTTCTCTGCCTGCCTTATTTCACTTATCATAATACCCTTCATATCCATCCATGTTAATGGCACTATTTCTTTCTTTTTATTGCTGCATAATATTTTATTGTGTATCTCACATCTTCTATCAATGGACACATAAGTTATTTACATATTTTAACTACTGTAAATAATGCTACAATGAACAAAGTGATGCATATATGTTTTTGAATTAGTGTTTTTGTTTTCTATGGATAAATACCTAGAAGTGGAATGCTGCAATGTATGGTATACCCATTTTTAGTTTTTGAGGAATCTCCATACTGTTTTTCATAGTGGCTGTACCAGTTTGCATTCCCAATAGTGCACAAGGGTTCCCTTTTCTTCACATCCTCCCCAGCACTTGCTTTTTTATTGATTTATTGATGATAGCCATTCTGACTGGTGTGATTTGGTGGTTTCATGTGCATTTCCCTGATGATTCGTGATGTTGAGTATCTTTTCATATGTCCTCTTTGAAGAAATGTCTTTTCAGGTCCTCTGCCCATTTTTAGTTTAGATTGCTTATTTTTCATTATTGTGTTGTATGAGTTTGTTAATATATTTTGAATATCAACCCCTTATCTGATATATCACTTGTGATTATATTCTCCCATTTAGTTTATCTTTTTGTTTTATTGATCATTTTATTCGCTATGCAGAAGTTTTTCAATTTGATGAAGTCCCATATGTTTATTTTTGCTTTTGTTTCACTTGCTTGAGGGGATATATCCAAAAAGATAGTACTCAGTCTGATGTCAAATAGTTTTACTACTTATGTTTTCTTCTAGGAATTTAATGGTTTTCGGCTTTACATTTAAGTCTTTAACCCATTTTGAGTTTGTTTTTGTAAATGGTGTAAGAAAGTAGTCCAGTTTCATTTTTTTTTGCATATATCTGTCTAGTTTTCTCACTACCATTTGTTGAAGAGATTGTCATTACTCCATTGTATATTTTCACCTCCTTTGTCATAGGTTAGTTGAGCATATAAGTGAGTGTTTATTTCTGAGCTCTCTTGCTGGTGGCAAATTCCAGCAGGTCATAATAAATGCGAGAAGTTGATCAGAAGGCTGATGGACATTTTCAGCAGGGCTGAAGATCTGCATATTATTACCTGCTGCTGAACAGCTGTAGGCATTTCTCCTAACCCCGTGGTTGGCAAACTGTGGCTCGAGAGCCACATGCGGCTCTTTGGCCCCTTGAGTGTGACTCTTCCTAAGCCTTAGGAGTACCCTAGTTAAGTTAATAACAATGTACTTACCTATAGAGTTTACGTTTAAAAAATTTGGCTCTCAAAAGAAATTTCAATCATTGTACTGTTGATATTTGGCTCTGTTGACTAATGAGTTTGACGACCACTGCCCTAACCTGATAATCTTTTCCTGTTTACCAAACCTTAACTTTGAAATGTTTGTTTGCATTCCTAAAGGGCCAATGTGTTTTCCAGTAAATAAAAAGCTGTGGGTCCAGACATTCAGAGAGCCCACTTCACTAGAAAGTGCCTCCATCTGGCTCCCCCAAAATGCCTTCCAAATTTATATTTCTTGTCTAATCTCTCAATTCATTTATGTGCAGCCCTTCTGCAGATTCCTGAACCTTAGCTGGGAAAAAGTCTGCAGCACTCTCTATTCTATTTTATTAATCTGTGTGTCTGTTTTCATGTCCATACCTTACTGAGGAATTCTTGTTCTTAGCATCAGGGAAATCAGAAGTCTAGCTAGATAAGGAGACCAAATTCAGAGCGTGTATGTAATCAGTAAAATATATAAAGTGCCCTCATCCATTTTGTGTTTTTGTTCCTTCCTCATTTTTTCATTTGAAATTTACAGAGTGAGGAATCATCATGGCACCTTTATTTTGGTTTGGGTGATCTAGCAGTAGATTTGAATCTGCGCCGGCAATCAGCCTATGGACTTTTGGCTTTCTCACCAGATTGGCAAAAGAGGCTGAGGATTTAGGGGGCCATAAGTAAAATAAATATTGTTTTCTTCTTTTCCTTGTCTCTAATCACATACTACTTTAAACCCCATTCCATAATATAATGTAGAAAACATATGCAACATAGAAAGACTACTGGACTCTCAGATGTTTTTTGCACTTTTCACCACTTGACTCTGAACATGTTTTGAGTCTTCATTTTGTGCAAGGCAGTGTCCTTGGCTTTTCATGGAGTGAAAAGGTAGAAAGGACACTGTTGCTGTCCTCCAAGGGATATCTATTGGAAATTAGAACCCAAACATATACAGAAGATCTTAATACCTAGAGCCTGTGAGTGATATGTGCCATAATGTAAGTGTTAACTTCAATGATAGAACAGTGGGATGGATGGAGGGAGGATAAAAATCTTAAAATGGTAAACTATGATTGCTTCAAAGTAGTGATAACATTTAAACATGATCTTGAATGATGTAATAATGGCGGTAGATTAGTATAGGTTGGAGGGGGTATTCTGAGAATTTGTAAAACCTTTTCTGGGTTAGCTGTAGCTGAAACATATGTTGTGGGGATGTCTTTGGGCTAGAAAGCTATAATCAGACCTTTATGGTCTCAATCTGTTTAATCAGGATTTTTCGGTTTTATGTTGAAGGAGAGGATGAATAAGCAATGATTTTTTTTAATGCCTAGAAGAATGCCTGGCTAATAGTAAACAGTAAATAAATATTTCTGAAATTAATGAATGATATTTGGGACAGTAGAATAAAATAGAGTTTATATTTTATACTAGAAAGATTACTCTAGGAATGATAAAACCTTGCTAATTAATTAAGGGGAAAGAGACTATTGATTTGCAGGTCATTTGGTAGGCTCTCCCAGAAGTCTAAGAAAGACGTGACAAGGGCTTCCACATGGCTAAGCCATGTGAATAAATGGTAGACAAAATGGAGTTGCCTTCCTGAGGTCAAAAGTGTATAATTAGATAGGGGTGGGGAGGATGTGATGGGTGGCACCCAGCTTCAGTGACTAATAAGAGGGAAATGTGTTTTAGAGAAGTAAAAACTGTGTGACAGGAGAGGGAGAAAGAGAATGTGGATGAGTAGGAGAGGGGAATGGTGGTAAGCCACACTGCCAGGACTTCAGGCCAGGGTTTCCATTTTATTAGACCATATTGCCACTGCTGTTCACAATGCCCAGAGGTGAACAAAATTAGAAAGCTAAAGACCACGTGAGAAAAGAAAGTTCCTACCAAACATAATCAGAAGTGGACATGACATTTCTTAGGAGAGTCTATTGGCATTAAAAAAAAAAGTCACTTCACTATGTGTTTCATTCTGGGACTGGGTTTCTAATGTTATTGACTGAATTTTAGTGTCGCCACCATTCACATGTTGAAATTCTAACTCTAAATGTGATGGTATTATGAAGTAGGGCATTTGGGAGATAATTAGTTCTTAAGGATGGATCTCTCATGAATGGTAATAGTCCCCCTATATGAAGATACTAGGGGCCCGGTGCACGAAATTCGTGCACTGGGGGTGGGGGAGGTCCCTCAGCCCAGCCTGCCTCCTCTCACATACTGGGAGCCCTCAGGGGATGTCCTACTGACGGCTCAGGCCCGCTCCCTGCTCCCCTTGGGGAGGGGGCCTAAGCTGTAGTCTGGCCTCCCTTTGTGGGAGACGACCAGGCTGATCAGGGGAAGGCACCAGCCCCATCACCCCGCTGCTGCAGCCACTGCCAGTCAGCGCAGCCACCAAGGTGTTTTCATAAACATGGACTCCAGTCCCTTCACCATGAAAAAATGACAACTTTCTTTAGGCATTTTCAAGATGTGTCTTACATAGGATATGACATTTCTTTATTTTGTTTATCCTCACCTGAGGATATGTTTCCATTGATTTTTAGAAAATGTGGAAGAGAAAGGGAAAGACAGAAACATCAAAGTGAGAGGAACACTTTGATTGGTTGCCTCCTGCATGAGCCCTGACCTGGGCCCTGGCCAGGTAGGAGCCTGCAACCTAGGTACATGCCCTTGGTCAGAATTGAACCCAGACCCTGCAGTTGGCAGGCTGAGGAATTATCCATTGAGTCAAACTGGCTAGGGTAGAATATGACATTTCTTAGCCCTCCAGCAGTGGACCTTCGTTTTTTTCTCCAGGAGTGTGGTGGAAAAACACTAGATCACCTTTTTGGATTCTTATTACCCAAGTTACTAGGAATATTACCAGTGGCATATAGGGAGCTTAGCCAATGAGTTGTCAGAAAAGGTGTTTCCTCTGTAGTTCACACTGATCACCAGCTCGGCCCCTGCCCAGGCCTAAAGCCCCTGGCTGAGGCTTTAGGTCTGGGCAGGGGACCCCCAGCTCCCTCTGATCGCCAGCTCCACCCCTGCCCAAGCCGAAAGCCTTTGGCTGAAGCTTTAGCCCTGGCGGGGACACCCCATCTCCCTCCGATCACTGGCTCCGCCCCTGCCCATGCCTAAAGCCTCTGGCCCAGGCTTTAGACCTGGGCAGGGGACCCCCAGCTTCCTCCAATCGCCGGCTCCACCCTTGTATAGGCCTAAAATCTCTTGCCGAGGCTTTAGGCTTGGGCTGGGGGCCCCCTTGGCTCTGATTGCAGGCTTGGCCCTTCCCAGGAGCCCCCTGGCTCAGGCCCTTCCTAGGCTGCTCAGGGTCCACACAGGGCCTACCTTGGAGTGACCTGGGTACCGATGATGTTCCCAGAACCCAGGCCACACCACTGGGCGCCTACGTATGCAAATTAACCGCCATCTTTGTTGGGTTAATTTACATATTCATCCGATTGGCTGGTAGGCATAGCGGAATGCAACCAATTTGCATGTTTCTCTTTTATTAGTGTAGATACTAGAGAGCTTGCTTTTTCTGTTGTCTCTGCCATTTGAAGATATAAGAAGAGAGCCAAAGGCAAACCTGGAAAAGTGTCCTCACCAGATACCTAATCTGCTGGTGCTTTGATCTTAGATTTCCCAGCCTCTAGAACTGTGAGAAATAAATGTTGGTTGTTTAAGACACCCATTCTATGGTATTTTTGTTTCAGCAATCTGAACTGACTGTCACAGAAATAGGTACTAAGAAGTGAAGTGCTGCTGTAACAAATACCTAAAAATATGAAAGTGGTTTTGGAACTGGGTAATGGATAGAGACTGGAAGAGTTTTGAGGTGCATGCTAGAAAAGCCAATATAGCAGTGATAACAGTTTTAATGGTGATTCTGATGATGCGGGGGGAAAGAAAAGAGGAGAGTTGTAGAGAAATTTTCCATATTCTTAACATCTACACTAATAAAAGAAAAACATGCAAATTAACCATCAGTCCGCCACTCTGCTACACCCACAAGCCACGCCTGCCAGCCAATCAGGAGTGAGTATTCAAATTAACCCAACCAAGATGGCGGCAGCCATGAGCTGAAGCGAGCAGGAAGCTTGGGTTGCCCCCGGCGATGGAGGAAGCCAAACTTCCTTCCTGCACTGACCAGCCCAGGGCTCCGCTCAAGGCTACAAAGTTTCAATTATAGAAGATAAATAAATCCCAGATACCTGCCTCCAAACCACCCTGGCCTCTGCTCAAGGAGGCACTAAAATAAATAAATAAATAAAGAGAGGCTGGGAGCTTGGGTCACCGGGGGGAGGGGGGGGGCGTAGCCAGCCTGAAAATGGCCATCAGCCCCTCACCCAGGCTAGCCAGGCACCCCAGCGGGAAACCCCACCCTAAAGGGGCTGTGGGCAGCCTGAAAACAGCCCTCTGCTCCTCACCCAGGCTGGCCACACCCATATGGGGCAAGGGTCCCCACTGGGGGGCTTGACCAGCCTGCACACAGCAACCAGCCCCTCACCCAGGTTGGCCAAACCCCCATGGGATGAGGGTCCCCGCTGGGGGGCTTGGCCAGCCTGAAAATGGCCCTCAACCTCTCACCAAGGCTTGCCAAGCACCCCAGCGGGACCCCCACCCTGATCCGGGGCACCCTTCAGTTCAAAGCAGCCAGCCCCCACCCATGCACCAGGCTTCTATCCTATATAATACAGGGGTAATATGCAAATTGACCCTAACAGCAGAATAACTGGGAATGACTGGTCACTATGACACACACTGACCACCAGGGGGCAGACGCTCAATGCAGGAGCTGCTCCTGGTGGTCAGTACGCTCTCACAGGGGGAGCTCTGCTCAGCCACAAGCCAGGCTGATGGCTGCTAGTACAACAGTGGTGGTGGGAGCCTCTCCCGCCTCCTCAGCAGCGCTAAGGATGTCCGACTGCAGCTTAGGCCTGCTCCCCGCTGGCAAGTGGACATCCCCTGAGGGCTCCTGGGCTGCCAGAGGGATGTCTGAAAGCCAGCTTAGGCCTGGTCCCCTGGGGAACGGACCTAAGCCAGCAGATGGATATCCCCCAAGGGGTCCCAGACCACAAGAGGGCACAGGCTGGGCTGAGGGACCCCCCGAGTGCACAAATTTTTCTGCACCGGGCCTCTAGTTGAAAATAATCATGTACAGAATGTTGCTAAAAATGGATAGTAAAGGTTAATGTGATGAGGTCTCAGACAAAAATGGGGAACATGTTATTGGGCAATAGAGAAAAAGTGAGCCTTCTTATAAAATGGCAAAGAACTTGGCTTAACAACTTGCAAACAATTAAATTAGATATTTAGCTGAGGAGGTTTTTTTAAATTGTTGACACTATTATAGATGTCCTCCATTCCGCCCCCCCTTTGCCTACCTCCACCCAGCCTATGCCCCCTTCACTCTGGCCATCACCACACTGTTGTCTGTGCCCATGGGCTATACATATATATTATTTTACTAATCTCTTCACCTTCTTTTATCCAGTCCCTCACAGCCCCCTGCCTTCTGACCTCTGTCAGTCTTGTCTATGTATCCATACCTGTTTCTATTTTGTTCATTGGATTCCACATATTAGTGAGATCACATGGTATTTGTATTTCTCTGATTGGCTTATTTCACTTAGCATAATAATTTCCAGTTACTTCTTTATTATGGCTGTGTACTATTCCATTGGATAAATATAGCACAGCTTTTTATATCCACTCATCTACAGATGGGCACTTGGGCTGTTTCAGATCTTGGCTATTGTAAATAACACTGGTGTGAACTTAGGGGTGCATATATTCTTTCTGACCGGAATTTCAGGATTCTTAGGATATATTCCCAGAAGTGGGATAATTGGGTCAAAAGCAGTTCCATTTTTAATATTTTGAGGAAACTCTATACTGTTTTCCACAGTGTCTGCACCAGTCTGCATTCCCACCAAAAGTGAACAAGGATTGCCTTTTCTCCACATCCTAGCTGAGGAGATTTCTAAGCTATGTATTCATGGAGTGGTTTGGTTCCTCCTGACTGCTTATAGTAAAATGTGAATAAAGAGAAATACATTGAAGATATTGATAAGCAAACAGGAACCAGATCTTAAAGATCTGGAAAATTCTCAGCCTGTCCATAATATCCCTTTATATATGTAAATATTTCAAATATCTATGAATTCTTATAAAATGGAGCTAAAGAGCAGAGGACTTCCCCAGGGTAGATTTTGCTCAAAAAGAGTCAGGCTGGTTTTTTCCCAACTGTTGTTCTTTATTTTCATTCATAAGTGAACACTTAGTTCCTCAGACTGTGGTGAATGCTCTTCCAAGGCAGTTACATGCTTTTCCCAGTAGATTTCTCTGACGGAGTACTTACCCCAATAACTGAAGCATTTTTTCATTGATATCTTCTGTCTAAGCTTGTCTGCCTGATGCTACCATTCATTATGTATAATTCAAAGGGTAGAATCTAGGAACTATGAACATAGGTACACTGTAATAGGATGAAAGGTTGATCCTTTCTTGATGCTTTCACTGATCCCTATTGATGATCACCAGGAAAACCATTTTTGCAAAAAAGGACTTGTGCATTTTTCCTTAATTGTAAACATGCGAAGACTTAGAGTTCATTGTCCTGCAATTTCTGATCTTATGAGGACCCTTTCTCTCTCTCTCTCCTTCCAAATTTGAAACCACTCTGGTGAATACTTTAAGATGTGTTCTTATTCACTATGTGTTATTATTGTCCTTTCTCTCTAAATATCCTAGCCTATATAATTAGAACCTATTACCAAATGACCGTGTGACTACTGGTTCTCCAAATGTCCATAAAAGTAAAAGTAAACACAAGTTTGGGAGCTTTTAAGCTTCAGACATTCCTATCTGACTAGAAACTTGTCATCAGATTCCCAATATTGCCTATGAAGATTTGAATGATATTCTCCTCACATGCATACCTCAAATGCACTGACCCTCAATCAGTTGAATACTTTTATCCTGTATAAAAACAACATGAAGACATAATTATTATGGTACTTTGATTCTACTTCTGATCAGATCACTAAGGTATGTGTGACCTTGGAAAACTCCCTGAACATCTCTTTTCAGCTTTCCTTATCTACATTATTATAGGAAAGGTGGAACCTCCAACCTAGCCTGTACCTCCTTCTGTATATTCCTGATGAGTTCTCTTATCCATTCCACAAAGAACTGCATTCAAATTTTTTCAGTTTCTTCAATCTCCTATCTTAAAACCATAATAAACTATTGAAGTAGGCTAGACTGCATATAGCAAGGTCTCAAAGGATGATACATGATCTAGAAGTTCTGCTGAGGCTTGCTGTTTTATTAGTGTTCAAGTATATAAAGCTTTGTAAATTCTTTCCTAGATCATTACTTACCCCCTTTCCTCACACCTATCCTTCTGTCAGTTCTGCAGGACCTTCATTGTTGTATGTTCTAGATTATATGGAATATGGACAATAAGTAGATAACATGCCTTCTGACAGAGATGTCTTAGTGCACTCTGAGAAAAGTTGTAGAAGATAGTCTTATATATTGTGTACAGTATTCAGATTAAAGCTGTGATCATGAATATAGAAAGGGTCTGTTTTGGGTGACTCTGCCAATGGTCAGAAGAAATTGAAGTAAAAAGTATGTATATGTACATTGTGGTCTACAAGGTGCCTGTATCCCTCACATATCTATTAGGCTGTTTATTAATTTATTTATTCTGCAAAAAACCTAACTACCCCATCCAGACACTGTGTTAGGCACTGAAATACACACAAGAAAATACTGGTCAGAGCCCTTGCCTCCAGGAACTTACTCTCTAGTGCAGTGATGGCGAACCTTTTGAGCTCAGCGTGTCAGCATTTTTAAAAACCCTAACTTAACTCTGGTGCCGTGTCACATATAGAAATTTTTTGATATTTGCAACCATAGTAAAACAAAGACTTATATTTTTGATATTTATTTTACATATTTAAATGCCATTTAACAGAGAAAAATCAACCAAAAAAATGAGTTCGTGTGTCACCTCTGACACACGTGTCAGAGGATCGCCATCACTGCAGTGTTAACTATAAGAAATTAGAATATACAATACATTATGGTCTGCAATATCAAACACAGGGAATGTTTGCACCAGATTTATTGTAAACTAAGAAAAAACTCCACCTGATCAGGACTTGTGTTTCGATATAGATTTCCGAAGATGCCTTGTAATATGAAGCATAAAACATAAATAGTCTTCGAAAAAGAAGGTAAAGAGATAGTGTTTTTAGCAATGTGATGAAGTACTTGTAAAAGTCAGAGAAACACAGAAATTCTGTGAAGTCAAAGAAAAAATATTGACAACAGTGATCAAAAAGAGATGGCGGATGGGAAGACTGAGGTGAGGGATAGGAAGTGAATGAGTGAGGGGTTGAAAGAAGAGTGTGTGGATGTGTGTGTTGTGTGTGTGAGTGAGGGACGTTAAATCCCGCAGGAGCAGAAAAGGCTGGCAGACCAGGCTCTCTGGGACAGAAAGAGACTACCACTGCTGCGGGCACTGCCCGGACTGCCAGACTCAGGCATGGAGCCCACACCATCTTGAAGGGGAGATCGGCCTCTTCTAGGAACTCATCAGCACCACCACCCAGACAGGTCTTGGACACTGCCCACATCCCGGCATCCACTCCAGCCAAAATCCTGCAACCACACCTGCAGACTCACAGACCCTGGGATCTCCACCTCCAAAGGAGCACCATGCCCGCAGCAGTAAGTGCAACCTCCTCCTCCCCAGCCGCAGACCTCCCACATCGCATTTGCGCTTCTCCAGCCTGCAGGTCTCCTAGGCACACCACTCCACAGACTTCTCTTAAGAGTCACTGTGAGCCCCAACTGGGTGTGATTTTGTACAGACACAGGCACACTGCCCCCCAGTAGAAATTCTGAATTCCCTCTGCCTGAATAACTGCCCACACACACCCAGCTGCGCAACCTCAGCGCCAGGGCCCTTCAGCGCCAGGGGCCCTCAGAGTGCATCAGAGCTCACTGGCCTGCAGATTCACTGCCACAGTTGCTCATTCCCCCTGAGCCCATCTATCCACAGGGAACTTTGGGAAGCCACAGTGAGACTCCAATGGGTCCGATCTTGGACAAATAGGGACGCACTCCCCTGGGGAGTAGAAATTCTGAATTCACCCATCCTGGATACCTGCCCAAAGATGCCTTGATTAAGCATGCCAGGGCCCTTCGGAGTGCTTCAGTGCGCCTGTACTAGCAAACTCACTGCGGGTGCTCCTGTGTGCCACCATTGCGAACACATGCCTATCCACCACAGGTGCATCATCAAAAATTGAGTTTCCCCACTCCACAGCTGCAGAACTCTGGACACTACAGTTGCATGCTTTTGCAGTGTGCAGGTCTCCCAAGACCACGGCTCCACAGGCAGCCCTGGGGTCCCGCTCTGAGCCTCGCTGGACACACACTTAGAAAAAACAGGAGTGCACTGCTGGGCTGTAGAAATGCTGAATTCCCTCTTCTGGGATACCTGCCCACAGACACTGCAATCCAGTGGCTTCAGTGCCAGGGCCCTTCAGAGTGTGTCAGTACAGCCTACTGGCAAACACACCACAGGTGCCCCTGTGAACTGCCGCTGGGATCGTGTGTATCCAACAACCTAGGCCGCAGCAAAAGCTGAGTCTGCCCATCCCACAACTATAGAACTCTGGACACCACAGTCACGCCTTTCCAGAACAGAGGCCTCCGGAGCCCCACCACCCCAACAGACGGTTCCTGGGTGCCATTGGGAGTCCCCGCTGGGCAGGCGTGATTTCAACCAAGGGCACAAGACAGCAAAAAATTGGGACACCCTCTCCATGGATGCTGACTTCTAGACACCTCAGTTGCGCTTTCCCAGCTCACAGGCCTACATCAAGAGAACCCAAATAGCTCAAGCAGGGAGCTACACTAGACTACCAAGCCCAGGATACCCAAGAGGTCACACCAGTAGCACTATACCCAAAAGAAACTGGGTAGCAAAACAATCGGAGCTACAGTTACAACATTACAGCAAAAAATGGGAAGACAAAAAGCAATCCACAAAGGAAAGAAAAAGAGAAATCACCAGAAAGGGAGTTAAATGAAACTGAGGCTACTAACTTGTCAGAGAAAGAATTCAGAGCAATGGTTATAAGGATGCTCAAACGGCTGGATGACAAATACACACAACTCAATGAGAATTATAAGGAGCTGAATGAGAATGTCACCAACATGAAAAGGAACCAAGAGGAAATGAAGAACAACATAGCTGCAATAAAGAACAAAATGGAAGGCTTAAACAGCAGACTAGAAGAGGCTGAGGACCGCATCAGTGAATTAGAAGACAAGGTAGGAAAAAACACACAATTACAGGAGTAACTGGAAAAAAACTTAAAAAGCAAGAGGAAAGCCTAAGGGAGCTTTGGGACAACGCAAAACGAAACAACATTCGCTTAATAGGGGTACGAGAAGGACAGGAGGAGAAGCAAGGGATAGAAAACCTGTTTGAAGAAATAAGGACAGAAAACTTCCCTGATACTGACAAGAAAAAAACTACACAAGTCCAAGAAGCACATAGGGTGCCAAACAAGATGAACCCCAAAAGACCAACACCAAGACACATCATAATTAAATTGGCAAACACCAACGACAAAGTAAGAATCTTTTTTTTTTTTTAATTTTTAATAATTCTTATCTCTGGTTAGTAGAATTTCATATATATATATATTTTAATATATCTTATTGATTTTTTTACAGAGAGGAAGGGAGAGAGATAGAGAGTTAGAAACATCGGTCAGCTGCCTCCTGCACACCTCCTACTGGGGATGTGCCCGCAACCAAGGTACATGCCCTTGACCAGAATCGAACCTGGGACCTTTCAGTCTGCAGGCCGGCGCTCTATCCACTGAGCCAAACCGGTTAGGGCCAAAGTAAGAATCTTAAAGGCTGCCAGAGAGAGACAGAAAGTTACCTACAAGGGATCTCCTATTAGAATATCAGCTGACTTCTCAACAGAAACACACCAGGCAAGAAGAGAATGGTATGAGATATACAAAGTGATGCAAAGCAAGGGAATGAGTCCAAGAATACTATATCCAGCAAGGCTATCATTCAAAATTGAAGGTGGAATCAGGAGCTTCACAGACATAAAAGGGCTAAGAGAGTTTATTACCACCAAGCCAGCAATGCAAGAAATGCTAAAGGGACTGCTGTAAAAAGAAGAAACAGAAAGACAAGAAGAAACACAAACATTAAGAATAAAAATGACCACAAACAAGCACTTTTCAATAATAACATTAAATGTAAATGTATTAAATGTTCCAATCAAAAGACACAGGGTAGCTGAATGGATAAGAAAACATGACCCATACATTTCCTGTCTGCAAGAGACCCACCTCAGAACAAAGGATTCACACAGACTGAGAGTGAAGGGATGGCAAAAAATTTTCAGGCAAATGGAAATGAGAAAAAAAGCTGGGGTTGCGATACTTATATCTGACAAAATAGCCCTCAAAGTAAAGACCATAACAAAAGATAAGGAAGGCCACTACATAATACTAAGGGAGCAATTCAACAAGAAGATATAACTCTTGTAAACATGTATGCACCCAATACAGGAGCACCCAAATTCATGAAACAACTTCTGGAAGATATCAAGTGAGGGATCGATAGCAATACAGTCATATTAGGGGACTTTAATACCCCAATGACACAACTGAATAAATCCAATTTAAAAAAACCAGCAAAGAAACAGCAATCCTAAATGACTCACTAGATCAGGTGACTTAATTGACATCTTCAGAACATTTCACCCCAAAGCTACAGAATATACATTTTTCTCAAGAACATGAGACTGGGAGAGAAAATGGCAGAGGCTTAGATGGACGTGTTGGTGCCTTGTCCAGGAGCAGATAAGGGCAAGCAGCTGAAACGGGTAACATACAGCCTGAATAAGCAGAGGAGATTCAGCTGAGAGACAGTCTGCACCCAGGAAAGACAGAGAACTCCTAGAAAAAGTGAACGGTTAGAGGCTGAGGCTGAAACCTCTCCAGGTGCGCCTGCTCAGCCACAGAGACCTTGCCATCTTGAGTGGCTGTTACCGGCATCCAGAGACCAGCTACTAACCCGGCAACAAGGGCTCTCAAGCAGCGCGACTACGTGATCTCAGAGGAGCCCTGCTTCTCCCCACAGAAAGGTTAGACTTCCCCCAAAGGTGCAGTTTGAAATTTAGGTTGGAGAGTGGAACGCGCGCAGGGTGGGGGGAACTCTGCGCCCCACAAAGACCGCGGCCCTTGGAGCCATTGTGACCCACGAGTGTGGAATGGCTCCCCCAGGGCTGCCGGCAGAAGGGAACACTATAAATAAGCCCACAGTTGGACTGGACACAAACGGGCAGCCTCAGATTATGCCAGTTTGCCAGCTACTCAGTGCCAGGAGCCAGAGCGCGCGCAGAGACTCCGCGCAGATCTGGAAGGTGGAGCCTTGCGAGTTCGCACAACTTCCCAGGCTCTTAAATCTGTGCGTTTGATTGTTGAACCCAGTGCATGGGATTACCCAGTTGGGGTCAGTCGCAGAGCTTGTAAGGGAAGGTTGTTTTTGGGGAGCCTGGGAAACAGAGTGGGGAGTGACTACTGGGGAACCAGCTCTGGGCGGAGGACTTCCCCAAACCAGCTTCATGTACAATAGAGTACACCTGGTCAGAGAGGACTTATAGCCTCAGAGGTCAATCCTGACACACTGCCACCCAGAGGCAGAGCCACGAACTGACTCTTCTGTAAACACAGACAAAGGCTGTCTGGGAAACCAATACAGCCTGCCTTAAAATCAGGACTGTGGCTTACAACACGGAGGAACAGTGTATCAGAGGGAAATTCAACATTCTCCTGAATACCTGGTGTGCCAAAAAGAGGAACAGAAGATCTGAAGCACCTTCATTACAGCCCATTTTTATTTTATTTTTATTTTTAATTATTGTTTCACCTTTTAACTAAGAAACCATTTTTTTTAATTTTTTCATCACCTGATTTTACCCTTTTAATTACTACATTTTTATTTTTAACCAGTATTATTACTGCTACCATTTTACCATTTTTTTAAAGTGTCATTTTATTTTCTCTTTATTTTATTTTGGGACTAGGGTTCTCCATTCTATTTTCATCGTTCCTTTAGCATCATTTTCCTCTACCTCAATTGTGCCACTGTGCTAAAACCCTCTTCCCCACTTTTCCCCTTTTGCTGTCCTGTTTCTCTTACCCTATTCCTGCTTTAGATTTTCCCTATTCTTACCCCGTCTAAATTTCACCCTACTTATATATTCCTTTTCCAATTACCTGCTCTAAATCCTTACACACCTCTCCCTTATCTTTCTTCACTATCCAAATTTTTTTTCTCTTCTTTTCTCTATTGTTTTGTTGCTGTTTGCTTGATTGTTGAGTATATTGTTTCATTGTTGTTGTTGTTGTTGTTGTTTTAAGGATTGTTTGTGAGGTTGTTCTGCTTTTTCTTTTGATTTTTCTGTTTCCCATTCCCCACACCCTGCCCCCCCGGTTATTTCTGTGCTTCTGTTTTCCCTTGCCTCGCTTGATACTATTGGTTGTTTGTAGTTTGTATTCACTCTGGGGATCCGTTGCTGGAATTTGTTGGGATTAGTGGCGGTTCTATCGGAGTTTTCTCCTCATATAAATAGCCTCCTCCCCTCTTCTACTTCATTCTCTTTTCTCTCTCTCTCTTTTCTTTTTTTCTTTTTTTCTGTTTTCTTCTCTATCTTTTTCTCTTCTTTCTTCCTTATCCCCCACCTCTCTTAGCTCGGTTGGCCACCGTTATTTGGGGTTATTAATACCGTAAATATATTTGTGTTCAGTGCCTGGTACGTTGTGCCTTGTTGTGTTGTATTTTGTGCCTTTAAATCAACGCAGCAGATCCAAGCAACAGCGGCCTCCTGATCACCACACGCTATGTCTGAGGAACAGCTGCTGTGTGTGAAGCCTCCCTCCACCAGCCAGAAGAGCCACAACAGCTGTGAACAGCACCCATCAGAGGACCTGCTACCAACAGAGGAGCAGCTGCTACCACAACAGCCCAAGAAGCAACCACAGTCCGAGGAGCCACTGCCACCTAGGGAGCAGCCACTGAACGACTCAATATCTATATATGTCAGTGAGATCAAACGTGGGTACACAAAGAAATCCCCAAAGGAAAGAAAAGGAGGACTCACCAGAAAAGCAGCTAAGGGATACAGAGGCATGCAACATGACAGAAAAAGAATTCAGAATAAGGGTCCTAGAGTGCATAAACCGGATGGAGGAAAAAATTGACAACTTATGCAAGAAGCAAGAAGAAACAGATGAAAAAAATCAACAACTTAAGTAAGACCCAAGAAGAAATGAAGAGTGATATAGCTGCAATAAAAAACACCATTGAAAGTATCAAGAGTAGAATAGGAGAAGCGGAAGACCAAATTAGTGAATTAGAAGACAGGGAAGCAAGACACACCCAAACTGTACTTCAATTGGAGAAAAAAATTAAAAGACAGGAGGAGAGTCTAAGGGAGCTTTGGGACAACATGAAACAAAACAACATACGAATAATAGGGGTGCCAGAACAACAGAAAGAGGAACAAGGATTAGAAAACCTATTCGAAGACATAATATCAGAAAACTTCCCTGAAGTGGGGAAGAAAAAAGTCACACAAGCCCAGAGAGTCCCAAGCAAGGTGAAGCCGAAAAGACCCACACCAAGACACATCATAATTACCATGGCAAATGTTCAGGACAAAGAGAGAATCTTACAGGCTGCAAGAGAGAGATGGAAAGTTATATACAAGGGATCTCCCATTAGATTGTCAAATGATTTCTCAACAGAAACACATCAGGCCAGAAAAGAATGGACAGAACTTTACAAAGTGATGCAAAGCAAAGGACTGAATCCAAGAATACTCTATCCAGCAAGGCTATCATTCAAAATTGAAGGGGAAATAAGAAGCTTCAAAAACAAAAAAAGGATAAGGGAGTTTATCACCACCAAGCCAGCAATGCAAGGAAGGCTAAAGGGACTGGTATAAAAAGAAGAAATAAAAATCTCAGAAAGAAAACAGCCACACACAAAAAAGAAATGGCTACAAACAAGTACCTTTCAATAATAACTTTAAATGTAAACGGGCTAAATGCTCCAACCAAAAGACATCGAGTGGCTGAATGGATAAAAAATCATGACCCATACATTTGCTGTCTACAAGAGACCCACCTCATTAGGAGGGACTCACACAGGCTGAAAGTGAAGGGATGGAAAAATATCTTTCAGGCAAATGGAAAGGAAAAGAAAGCTGGGGTAGCAATACTTATATCTGACAAAATAGACCTCAAAGTGAAGGCCAAAACAAGAGATATGAAGGCCACTTCATAATACTAAAGGGATCAAAACAACAAGAAGATATAACCCTGATAAACATATATGCACCCAATGCAGGAGCACCCAAATACATAAAAAAACTCCTGGAAGATATCAAGGGAGAGATCAACAACAATACAATCATAGTAGGGGACTTTAATACACCACTGACATCACTGGATAAATCCTCTAGACAAACAATCAGCAAAGAAACAGCAATCCTAAATGACTCACTAGATCAGATGGACTTAATAGACATCTTCAGAACACTTCACCCCACAGCCATGGAATATACATTCTACTCAAGTGATCATAGGACAGATTCAAAAATAGACCACATATAGGGTCACAAACAAAGTCTCCCCAAATTCAAGAAGATTGAAATCATACCAAGCATCTTCTCAGACCACGATGGCATAACATTAGAAATAAACTACAATAAAAACAACCCCAAATACTCAAACACTTGGAAGCTGAATAGCATGTTATTAAATATTGATTGGGTTACCAATGAAATCAAAGAAGAAATTAAAAACATCCTGGAAACTACTGACAATGAAAACACAACAATCCAAGACCAATGGGACGCAATGAAAGCAATCCTGAGAGGGAATTTTATAGCTCTACAGGCCTATCTCAGAAAACAAGAAAAAATGGTAGTAAATCATCTAACTCTACAACTCAAAGAATTGAAAAGAGAGCAACAACAAAAAAAACACCCCAGAGTGAGCAGAAGAAAGGAGATAATAAATATTAGAACAGAAATAAACAACATAGAGACCAAAAAAATAATACAGAAGATCAATGATACCAAGAGCTGGTTCTTCGAAAGGATAAACAAGATTGACAAACCTCTAGCAAGGCTCAGCAAGAAGCAAAGAGAGAGGACCCAAATAAACAAAATCAGAAATGATAGGGGCGAAATAACAACAGACCCCACAGAAATACAAATGATTGTTAAAAAATACTATGGACAAATCTACTCCAACAAACTAGACAACCTGAGGAAATGAACAAATTCCTAGAAAAATACAATATTCCAAAACTCAATCAGGAAGAATGTAAAAATCTCAATAGGCCAATAACTATGGAAGAAATTGAAGAAGTCATCAAAAAGCTTCCATCAAACAAAAGCCCAGGACCAGATGGCTTCACAGGGGAATTTTACCAAACATTCAAGGAAGAACTAAAACCTATCCTCCCCAGACTACTACAAAAAATTCAGGAGGAAGGAACACTTCCAAGCTCATTCTATGAAGCCAGCATCACCCTAATACCAAAACCAGGTAAAGACAACACAATGAAAGAGAATTACAGGCCAATATCCCTCATGAACATAGATGCCAAAATCCTCAACAAAATCTTAGCAAATCAGATCCAGCAGTACATCAGAAAGATCATATACCATGACCAACTAGGATTTGTCCCAGGAATGCAAGGATGGCACAATATCTGCAAATCAATAAACGTGATACATCATATAAACTAATTGAAAGAAAAAAACCACATGGTCATATCAATTGATGCAGAAAAAGCATGTGACAAAATCCAACACCCATTTTTGATAAAAACTCTCAGCAAGGTGGGAGTAGAAGGATCATACCTCAACATAATAAAAGCCATATATGACAGGCCCACAGCCAACATCATACTCAATGGACAAAAACTAACACCATTTCCCCTAAGAACATGAACAAGACAGGGATGCCCGCTATCACCACTCCTGTTCAACACAGTACTGGAAGTATTAGCCATTGCTATTAGACAAGAAGAAGAAATAAAAGGCATCCAAATTGGAAAAGAGGAAGTAAAACTGTCCTTATTTGCAGACGACATGATATTATACATTCAAAATACTAGAGACTCCATAAAAAAACTACTGGACTTAATACATGAATTTGGCAATGTAGCAGGATACAAAATTAACCCCAAGAAATATGAGGCATTTCTATACACCAATAGTGAACTTTCAGAAAGCGAGATTGCAAAAACAATTCCATTTACCATCGCACCAAAAAAATTAAGCTACCTAGGAATAAACTTAACTAAAGAGGTAAAAGACCTCTACTCAGAAAACTACAGGACGTTGAAAAAAGAGATAGAGGAAGACATAAACAGATGGAAGAACATACCGTGTTCATGGATTGGTAGGATCAACATCATTAAAATGTCCATACTACCCAAAGCAATCTATAAATTCAACGCACTTCCCATTAAAACACCAATTGCATACTTCACAGATCTAGAAGGAACTCTCCAAAAATTCTTCTGGGATAAAAAAAAAAAGACCTCAAATTGCTGCAGCAATCCTGAGAAAGAACAAAGTAGGTGGGATCTCAATACCAGATATCAAGCTGTATTACAAAGCCACTGTTCTCAAAACTGCCTGGTACTGGCACAAGAACAGACATATAGATCAATGGAATAGAATAGAGAGCCCAGAAATCGGCCCGAACCAATATGCTCAATTAATATTTGACAAAGGAGGCAAGAACATACAATGGAGCGAGGATAGTCTCTTCAATAAATGGTGTTGAGTAAATTGGACAGATATAGGCAAGAAAATGAAACTAGACCACCAACTTACACCATACACAAAAATAAACTCAAAATGGATAAAGGACTTAAATGTACGACAGGAAACCATAAAAATTCTAGAAGAATCCAAAGGCAACAAAATCTCAGACATATGCCGAAGCAATTTCTTCACTGATACAGCTCCTAGGGCACTTGAAACTAAAGAGAAAATGAACAAATGGGACTACTTCAAAATAAAAAGCTTCTGCACAGCAAAAGAAACCATCAACAAAACAACAAGAAAACCCACTGTGTGGGAAAACATATTTGCCAATGTCATATCTGATAAGAGCCTAATCTCCAAAATTTATAGGGAACTCATACAACTTAACAAAAGGAAGATAAACAATCCAATCAAAAAATGGGCAAAGGACCTAAATAGACACCTTTCAAAAGAGGACATTCAGAAAGCCAAGAGACATATGAAAACATGCTCAAAGTCACTAATCATCCAAGAGATGAAAATCAAAACAACAATGAGGTACCATTTCACACCTGTCAGACTGGGTCACATCAACAAATCAACAAACGACAAGTGCTGGAGATGATGTGGAGACAAAGGAACACTTGTGCACTGCTGGTGGGAATGCAGACTGGTGCAGCCACTTTGGAAGACAGTATGGAGCTTCCTCAAAAAACGAAACATGGAACTCCCATTTGACCCTGTGATCCCACTTCTAGGAATATATCCCAAGAAACCAGAAACACCAATCAGAAAGGATATATGCACCCCTATGTTCATAGCAGCACAATTCACCATAGCTAAGATCTGGAAACAGCCTAAGTGCCCATCAGTAGATGAATGGATTAGAAAACTGTGGTACATCTACACGATGGAATACTATGCTGCTCTCAAAAGGAAGGAACTCTTACCATTTGCAACGGCATGGATGGAAGGGGAGAGCATTATGCTAAGTGAAATAAGCCAGTCAATGAAGGAAAAATACCACATGATCTCACTCATTCATGGATAATAGAGGCCATTATAAACTTTTGAACAGTAATAGATACAGAGGCAGAGCTGCCTCGAACAGATGGTCAAAATGCTGCGGGAAGGCCGGGGAAAGTTGGGGGGCAGGAGGGAGGGGTATAAGAGAGCAACTGAAGAGATTGTATGCATGCACATTTGCATAACCAATGGACATGGGACCCTGGCGGCTGGGGTTTGGCTGGGGGAAAAAAAAGACACATATGTAATAACCTTTGTACTACTTTAAGCAATAATAATTAAAAAAAGAATATACATTCTTCTCCAGTGCACATGGAACATTTTCAATGATAACCCATATATGAGGGCACAGGAAAAGTCTCTTAAATTCAAGAGAATAGAAATCATAACAAGCATCTTCTCAGATCACAATGGCATAAAACTAGAAATCAACTACAATAAAAACATTGAAAAAAAATCAAACACTTGGTGGCTAAATAGCATGTTTTTAAACAATGACTGGGTTTCCAGAGAGATCAAAGAAGAAATACAAAGCATCCTGGAAACAAATGACAATGAAAACAAAACAATCCAAAATCTGTGGGACACAGTGAAAGCAGTCCTGAGAGGGAAGTTCATAGCTCTACAGGCCTACCTCAAAAAACAAGAAAAACTGGTAATAAATAATCTAACCCTGCAACTCAAAGAGTTACAAAGAGAAAAATAAGAAAACCCCACAGTATCCAAAAGGAAGGAAATAATAAAGATCAGAGCAGAATTATATGACATAGAGAGAACAATAAAACAATACAAAAGATCAATGAAACCTAGACCTGGTTCTTTGAAAGGATTAACAAAATTGATGAACCTCTCGGCAGGCTCACCAAGAAACAAAGAGTGAAGACCCAAATAAACAAAATCAGAAATGAAAGAGGTGAAGTAACAACTGATCCTACTGCTATACAAAGAATTGTCAAAAAATACTACGAACAACTCTACTCCAACAAACTGGACAACCTCGAAGAAATGGACACATTCCTAGAAAAATACAAGCTTCCAAAACTCAAACAAGAAGAATCAAAAAACCTGAATAGGCCAATAACTACTGATGAAATTGATACAGTAATCAAGAGCTTCTAGCAAACAAAAGCCGTGGACCAGATGGCTTCATGGGGGAGTTTTACCAAACATTCAAAGAAGAACTAAAGCCAATCCTTCTCAGACTATTCCAAAAAATTCAAGAGGAAGGCACACTTCCAACCTCATTCTATGAAGCCAGCATTATCCCAATCCCAAAACCAGATAAAGACACCAGAAAGAAAGAGAATTACAGGCCAATATCCCTGATGAACATAGATGCTATAATCCTCCATAAAATTCTAGCAAACCGGATCCAGCGTTACATTAGAAAGACCATACACCATGACCAAGTGGGATTTATTCCAGGAATGCAATGCTGGTACAATATCGGCAAATCAATAAACATGATACATCACATAAACAAATTGAGAGACAAAAATCACATAATCATATTGATTAATGCAGAAAAGGCATTTCACAAAGTCCAACACACTTTTCTGATAAAAACGCTCAGCAAAGTGGGAATAGAGGGGTCATACCTCAATATCATAAAACCTTTATATGACAAACCTACAGCCAACATCATACTCAATGGGCAAAAACTAAAATCATTTTCGTTAAGAACAAGAGCAAGACAGGGATGCCCACTTTCACCACTCCTGTTCGACATAGTACTGGAGGTGCCAGCCAAAGAGATCAGGGAATAAGAAGAAACAAAAGGCATCCAAATTGGAAAAGAAGAAGTAAAATTGTCATTATTCGCAGATGACATGATACTGTACTTAGAAAACCCTAAAGACTCCATCAAAAAATTATTTGACCTAATAAATGAATTCGGCAATGTAGCAGGATACAAAATTAACGCCAAGAAATCTATGGCATTTTTATACGCCAATAGTGAACTTACATAAGGAGAAATTAAAAAAATAATCCCATTCACCAATGCACCACAAAAATTAAGATACCTAAGAATAAACTTAACTAAGGAGGTAAAAGACCTCTACCCAGAAAACTACAGGACATTGAAAAAAGAGATAGAGGAATACATAAACAGATGGAGGAACATGCCATGTTCATGGACTGGTAGAATCAACATCATCAAAATGTCCATACTACACAAAGCAATCTATAGATTCAATGCACTCCCGATTAAAATACCAACAGCATATTTCACAGATCTAGAAAGAACTCTCCAAAAATTCATCTGGCGAAAAAAAAAAACAAAAAACCCTAATAGCTGCAGCGATCCTGAGAAAGAAGAATAAAGTAGGTGGGATTTCAATACCAGATATAAAGCTGTATTATAAAGCCACTGTTCTCAAAACTGCCTGGTACTGGAACAAGAACAGACATATAGACCAAT